>NW_028327489.1:0-64344 GCF_031878675.1 Megascapheus bottae
TAGGCTTTTCTAACTCTCAAAAGTCTCTCAAAAAAAGGTGAATTTCTTTGAGCTTTTTTCTTCTCTCTATCATACTTTGTGTTTGTCCTGCTGTCTTTTTAGACATAGCACGAAGCACCTCCCAGATGCAGTCTCTCAATCTCAGACTTCCCAGTCTCCAGAACTGTGAGACAAAAAAAAAAACTTCTACTGATTATGATTGACCCAGTCTGTGGTATAGCGACTGCATCACAAAACAGACTAAAAAAGAAAATTGATATTGAAAAGTGAGACTATCACTATAGCAAATAGTTGAACATGTGGAAGCAGCTTTGAAGCTGGATAAAAACCAGAAGAATTTGGAAGAGCAGGCCAGAAACCCAGTATTGTCACTAGCAAAATATTGAGTTTGTGCTGGTGAGGATTGGGAGAAAGAAGGGTGCTGTAGAGAAAGTCTGAATCCTCTAAGAAGAGTGCTTAGGTAATTTGACAGAATGCTGATGGAAGTATAGTTAGCCAATCTATGGTGTAAATGGAGAACAATTTCCTGGAAGATGGAGTAAAACCCATCCTCTCGGCAGTCTCTCTCTGCTTTAGAGCTTTGTGGAAGAAAAATATATGATAGATGAACTTACAAAGCCAAAGAAGCAGGGTTGCCAAAGGCTTTGTGGTGTCAACCACCACTGTGTGTCCAATAGAGAACACATGCAGAGAACTGGTATAGAGAGTTTAGGGTCTAATGTTGCTTTCCCTGTGTGAATTTACGTGGGTCCTGTTGTCCATTTCTTTTTTGATGTATGCCCTTCCACTGTGTTTGAGAAGCACTTAACCTTAACACTTTGATTTAAAACATCCTAGCTAGACAGAATTTGCCTCAGGATGAATCATGTTTTAGGTCTAGTTATGTCTGATTTAGCTGAGAGTTTGGACCTGTGAGTTGCTGTTGAGTTGCTGTTGGAATACGTGAGGATGTTGGGAGCTATGGAGTATAGAATGGATGTATATTGTGTTTGCAGAAGACATGAATTAGACATGAACTGTGGAGGATCCAGGGCAGGATGTTCGCAGGTGGAATGACTCCTCTATACCCTTTTGGAATTTCATTGCTGTGTTGAGGTGAGTCCTTTAGAAAGTCATTACATCATGACAGTGCTGCCTCATAAATGGAGTAATGTTACCGATACTAGATATAGCCAAATTTTTATCGTATTTACATACATATGTATTTGCATACATATGTTGTATTTACACAAAAATACATATCAAATACTAATAAAAATGTGACTTATTGGACTGTTATCTTAAGGGCACTTCTAAAAATCACTTCTCAAAAAGGAGAGTGTTGCTAGTATGGTATATGTATTCTCAAGTTTCTCCATCTCTGCATGCCACTTGCCAACGATCAAATGTTGCTTTCTTTCAACATTTTTATGCAAAGTAGAGCCTTACCATCAGTAAAATCATGCAGAAAATACCCGTGTCCTCTTTTATGACTGTCAAAGTTTGTTTTATAAACTTGGTGACAAAGCTTAAAAGTGGATCTACCTACTCCATCTCTTAGCAACTACCCCATGATTTTATTTTCACCTTGTATGTTAGAACTTGTACATTCCATGTGGTGATTTGGTATTTAGGTCTCTTGCTTTTATCCTTTCTCTCTCTCCTTGATCTTGGTTCTCAAATTCTTAACACCTTGGAATCTCCCCAGTGCTTTCCAGACGTAAGTCATTTTATATTTTAGTCAAGTTTGCTTGTTGTTTGCAGTGGAAATATTGATCCTCAATGAGCAATGTGAATAACCCACCTAATTCCATTAGATGCCTTACCAGTGTGCCGTCCACGTGCACCATAGTTAATACCCTTCATTCACCTGCTTTGTTCAGATGAAGATGGGCACATGCAAGCATATATTGATAGTGTCAGGGATACAGCGTATGCCACAGTGATGAGCAGTGGAGGAAACAGTGATGGTTCAGAGAGTGTTCTAGATCTCTGGAAGTTACTGTGTCATCAGAGTTCCAGTAATGATCTCTTCTTTGTGCCCTAAGTGAAGTTAATTTTTGTCAATTCCCCCACAAGTCTTCTTTCTGTGGCTTACTGAGGCTTTGGGCTCAACATAGTCCCAAACTCAAGTGATTCTTCCAGAGATTCCACTTCATGCTGGTTTATTGTAAACTTCAATTGGGAGTCTAGTTTTCTCCCTGACACCTTATTGATTAGGCAGCAGGGGCTCTGTCCTATATAGTCTCAAACCTTGTTAGAAAGATTAATGGAACTGGGAACTTGGTTATGGACAGGAAAATATGTGCTGACTAATTTAGATATGACAAGAATGATTTGAACTAATACCAGCTAAATCATAGAAGAAATCTCTAACAACACAAATTCTTTATATCTGCTTATATGTTAATGGTTTACATTTTCTTATATAAAAATTTCACTGCGGCTGGGCACCAGTGTCTCATACCTGAAATGTTAGCTACTCTGGAGCCTAATATATTTGCAGTTTAAAGCCAGCCCAAGCTTCAAAACCATGGGAATCGTATTTCCAATTAACCATAAAAAGCCAAAAGTGCAGCTCTGGCTCAAGTGTAGAGTGTCAGCTTTGAGTGAAAAAGCTAAGGTTCAGCATTTAGGCCCTGAGTTCAAGTCCCAGTATTGTCCCTTGCCCCGTCCTCCCTGCCACACACACACACACACACACACACACACACACACACACACTCATTGAATACATCAGGTTCCAGAAGCCTCTAATTCTGACTGTCTTAGAAAAGCCATGTAAGGGTCACAGCATGATCCAAGCATGTTCAGAAGAAGCTGAGATGGAAGATGGGCAGATGTCCTAAAATACGGAGCACTCTGGTTTTTACTCAAACCTATTGTATTCATCCAGTGCTAACATCTGCTATGAATTTGCCTCTACTTTAAAAAGTTCTATTTATATATTCAGAAAATGTTTAGATGTTGAGAAGAAAATCATACAGATAGAAACTAAAGAAAGAAAGCTTTTTGGCTTGTTATATCATGGTTTCACACTTTAGTAGCATCTTTAAAGGCTGCATTGTTTTTTTTTATTGTAATTAGTAAAAGGGTTACATGATATTTGCCAGATAGAAGGTGCATTCATTCACATACATTGATACCCTTTCACATGTCTTGGTACCTGTTTCCCTCGCCCCCACACCCCCCATCCCTCTTGGTTTTCCCCCCTTCCCTATCAAATTTCAAATATTCAAATACAAATAAATTCAATATATCAGATAACAAAGTGAGATACTATACCAATATGAGATAACCAAGGGACAGCAAAGGAGATGAGAGACAACATAGTACATTAAGGACAACGATCATTCATTATATGGCTTTTGTTTCACTATCCTGGAGGTCCTTTCAATTAGCTTCACAGTATATGTCCTTATGTATCAAGATTTTGCTCTATTGCAAATCTCTGCTAGTAGAGCCCAAGGTTTCTACTGATTCTGACGAATGAGGGAAACCATTGAGCCTAAGTTCCTTTGAGTCTGGCTTACTTCACTTAATATGATTTTTTCTAAGTCTTTCCATTTCAGATTAGTCTCCTTTTCATGGTCTTGAAATATGTATTTCAATTTGTCTTGATGACTTATCTTTTACCCCACTGAATGAGATTTTTGACAATAGTTTTAAATAGTCCAGTATTTTGTTTTATCATAACAACTGAATTTAAGGATACCAGTCCAGAATAATTCTGACTGGTCCTAGTTGTTGGAATTCAGGATTATTAAATCAAAATGCATGTCCTTTCTTTAGATTTCAGAGTGTGTGTTCAGATGTATTCAGAACATCTTAGTGCAGATAGTTGTATTATAGGGGCTACAAAAAATGTCTCAGATGTATCTGAGTCATCAGAATCTTCCAGTATTGATAAAGAAGAACAACTACTGGGGCCTAGTGGCAGAGTGCTTGCCTAGCATGCACGAAGACCAGGGTTCAATTCCCTGGTACCACATACATAGAAAAAAGCTGGAAGTGGTGCTGAGGCTCAAGTGGTAGAGTGCTGAGCCTTGAGAAAGTCCAAGGACAGTGCCCAGGCCCTGAGCTCAAGCCCATGATGGCAAAAAAAGAACTACACAACTACTATATGCACAATGATAAAATATGCAGATCAAGTTCCAGGGGTCAGGAAGAATATATAATATCTAGGCAGGCAGCCACAGATGGTGACTGAAAAGAAGAAGGTTTTTGAGATGATATCAATAGAAAAAGAGGGCTCTTGGGAAAGCAGTCCCTCATCTGAAAACAAAGTGAGTACTTAGCAAAAAAGATTAAGACAGGAGCCAGTGACCCACACCTGTAATCCTAGCCACTCAGAAGACTGAGGTCTGAGTATTGTAGTTCAAAGCCAGCCTGGGCATGAAAGTCTGTGAGTCTTATCTCCAATTAACTACCAGAAAAGCAGAAGTGGTATAAGTTTTAATGTTAATTTGAAAAGGCATAGCTTTTAAAATAAAGGGTATAACCTTTATTTGGTGAGACAAGGAGTAGAGCACTAGCCTTGAGATGAAGAGCTCAGGGACAGCGCCCAGACCCAGAGTTCAAGACCCAAGACTAACCAGAAAAGAAAAGAAAAGAAAAAATTATTAAGTTCATGAAAAAGTGGTTGTTCAAGCTTATCACAAATATTTCATGACCTGCTAGGTATAGTGGAACTGTAGATTTATTATTATTATTATTATTATTATTACTATTACTATTATTATTATTTTGCTCTATTGTAGCTAGGTTTTTCATACATTAAAAATATTCACTGTGTTCTTAACTAGAAACTTTTCTCTGGTTTGGTATCCTTTCCAACATAAAAATATGAATCTTTACATCTTGAAAAACCTATTAGACCTTTCTCTACCACTTTTCTTCTGAAATACTTTTCCAATTAACTTTCGATCCATTTTGTGTCTGATAAGAGATGAAACAGTGCTTCCTAGTTAAGATAGAAACAGCTGATATGTGCATAAGTTAATGCTGTACCGTTCCATTTCTTCTGCTATCGAATATAAGGAGTTTTGAGAAACTGGGGTAAAACCAAATAATATTTTTTTTAATTTGTCAAGATTTTCTATGCAAACTTTCTCAAACATTTTAAATAAATTAATATTAGGCTTGAAACTTTTGCACAAAAGTTTTCAGTGATATTGCTTTGCTTATTAGCTCTCTCAAACAGTGTGACTATGTGGAGAATATTCAAACTTCATCATATCTGGAAAAGTCAGGGAAGCAAATATAGTTTGAATTATGATTACATGGTTTGATATTGATTCATTATATTTTAATTAACTTTTTGTAAATGTATGCCAGTATCTGGGCCTTGAACTGATGTCAGGCTGCTATCCACTAGATTTTTCACTTGATGTTAATACTCAGCCACTTGTATAACAGCTCTGCCTTTGATTTCTTGGTGGCAAATTGGAGATAAGAATTTCCTGGGCTTTCCTGCCCGTGCTAGCTTTGAGCTCCTGTCCTCATATGTGAGCTTCTTGGGTAGCTAGGATTATTGGCATGAGCATGTGCCTGGCCATATTTTAGTTAACTGTTGATTATGTAGAGTACTGTTTTGTGATGGATAATATACTACATTTTACAAATCAAGTAGTAATATAATTTTGAAAGTCATTTTATTTGTGTCTGTCAAAAACAACCAAAGCAGATTAGAATTTATTGATATGGGTAAATGTTTAGATAGAAAAAACAATATCCCTAATGGTCCAGGACTTAAAACTCGTACCACACATTGATGTAATGGTACAGGAGTATGAATAAAAAATTTGATCAAAATGATTGAGTTTGACTTATTGCCTTATCGGGGGCAACAAGTTAACTTCCAGAGTCTCTCATCAAACTTTTGGGAGGCAGTTGTCTTTATTTCAAAGGGAATTGGTGTTAGAAGCTTGTTAGGATGGTGTAGTAGAGGGTTCCAAAGAATAAATAGAACAAGGAGGAGAAATGCAAGATAATGAGAAAACTGTCAAAACTGTGAGACATTATTGACCTTTTGGGAAATCATATCCCAACCTACTGTCGTTCCAGGACATGAGCTGTAAACATTCTTCTTTATGTAAAGTAAATTTGGGTTGTGTTTCTCTTGTTTAAATGACTGCATTTTAAATAACATAATGTCCAAATAAGGGAAAAAGTGTTTTTAGCCTAAAAGGAGAAATTCAACATTTCTGAGGCTTTTCAGATTAAATTTAGTAAGTATACAATCAATAGTTTTATTCTTAGTGGACAGATTTGAGGGCTTGCCATTGTATTACTTTTAACTTTTTAAAATTTATAACAATATTGTATTTTTTCTTTCTAGGACCAGTATTCCCATCAGAGCAAAGAATGAATGCCATATTCTATAATAAAGTTTCATTTGTATCTCCAAATCATGGAGAGTACAGTTTTTAAAACTTATTACTGGAACAAATTACCTTAAGCCTTTTGCTGTCCTAGAGTAGATATTTTCTTTTTAGCATTATCATTTCGGTTGTTGTACTTCGAAGTTGTTATGTCCTTGAAGCAATGTGCCAGAATGTCAATTTTAAAAATCTTTCTAAAGCCAATAGAGATCTAAGTCTTCAAATCATTTCTGAGAGCCTACATAATCCCCCTTAAGTCTCCTAGTCTTCCATTTCAAATAGTTCCATCAGCATTTTTAACTTTATATTGATCTGGTAAACTAACTGGAAAAGAAATGGAGGTAGTAATGTGAAGGCTGAATGAGGCAGAGCAGGTACTCGGTATTAATAGACACTCAGAGCATCATAGGAACTGCTTGAAAACATCAAGATTTAAATGAGTCAAGTCAATGCTTGTGCATGTTCTTGATCTCTAAGACTGGACACACACATTAGTTTGCTTTTCTTAATTCCAGTCATAGTTTTAACACTTTAAACCCCCATTTGTGCAGCTACTTTAGAAATACAGGAGAGAGGGTAAGGTGAGATGAGAGTTGATTTGGCTTTAAAGTATATAGAAATGAGGTGATGCCCAGGAGCCTTCAAAGCCACCATGCCAAGAAATACCAGTGCTTATTATATAGTGAGATTTTGGAAGAGAAGAATAAGAATATCCTCCTCTGGTCTTACTGTGTGAGTGTTCACAGTCCTGTATAGTTTATCATATCCTAGTGAATTTTTGTCTTTTACTTTCCAATGTTTTTACTTGGAGAATTATAGGCACATTCTAGATCAAAAAACTCAATAGCTATGTGCATATGATCATCCAGAAATACGATTTATTGAAATGAACTACAAGAAATGGAGATAAGACTTTGGTTTTTGCTGTTTGCCTTTTGATTTTTGCCTTTTGTCTTTTTGATGTTTGTCTGTTTTCTCCTTTGCCACCACTTGTGATTTCTGTACCTTTTGTCTGGTATATATGTTATCTATTTGGGGGAGGGAGAGGGGCACTGAAATGGTGGGACACAGGGTGAACAAATGTATTGGTGATACTCACTAGATGCTATGTTGAAAATTAACTATAAAAATTGTGGGAGTGGACTGGGAGTTTGGCGTAGTGGTAGAGTGCTTGACTAGCATACATGAAGACCCGGGTTCGATTCCTTGGTACCATATAGTTAAAAGTCAGGAGTGGTGCTGAGGCTCAAGTGGAAGAGTTCTAGCCTTGAGAAAGTCCAGGGACAGTCCTCAGGCCCTGAGCTTAAGCCAGGACTGGCAAAAAAATTGTGGGAGAGTTGGTTACCTCATATTGTAACGGTATTTTACCTTTTATCTGATATATTGTATATGTTTATTTGGTTATTTGAAATAGGATAGGGAAGGGGGGAAAACAAGATGAGTGGCGAGGATGGAGGGAGGGAAATGGGGAACAAGACATGAGAAAGGGTATCAATGTATGTGAAGTAATTCACCTTCTATCTGGTGAATATAATGTAACCCTTCTATTAATTAGAAAAAATATATTTAAAATGTAAAAAATGTGGGAGAGGAAAGCATTTAAGAAATAGTTACTGAACTGTCGAATTTAATTAGATCTCTAATTTATTTAAGTCTCTTTTTAACAGGGCCTTCAACAAAAACTCAACAAAAGTTAATTATAATTACAATTGTAATGGTGAAAGGTTAAGATATAATCTGAGGTATATACCCTGCTATTAAGGAACTGGCATTTCTTTTGGGAAAGAAGCTCAATTCTTCCTTGAACACCTTGAGGTTTTTGAAGAGTAACAGTTCTAGTATAAGAATGGATCACACAGAGAATATTAGGCATTATGGAGGAACATGGATATGATAAAGCTGTCTAGGTGTATTCTGGTACCTATACCTATACATCCTAGGCCTCCAGCACTTGTTGAAATTGTGATTTCACTCCCATAGCCTATGGACTAAGGGAGTTAAAATTACTTGGGTACTGAATCAACATTTTAAAGTGAAGACTGTCCAGGAATGTTCATATGTAGATCTGCCTGTAGAAATTGGAGCTAACAAAAGCAGAAATATAATGCTCCACAAATACTGTCTGAAAATGTAAATTTTCTTTTTTAAGGTATTTTTATTGTCATTAATAGAAGGGTTATATTATATTTGCCAGATAGAAGATATATTTCTTTACAAACATTACTACCCTTTCTCATGTTTGCAATTGTGATTTTTCTTCTGATATACTTTCTACTCAGGACTTATGTGATCACTGGGAATACGGATTTAAAAATCAATATAGCACGCTCAATTATATTTACATTTCAAATAAGTAACTGTGTATGTATGTAGGTCTCACAAATTTACTGAGAACTTTTTCAGATTTTCTCAGTGGTATGAGCTTCATTTATTCTGGTAGTTTCTCCTTCCTGAAAGCTACCTTGAACTATTATGTAGATTTCTGTATGTACTGCAAACTCCAAGTATGGGGTTCTTCTTTCATGGCAGAGATTATTGCCCTACCCTTATACTCTTCCTTCAAGTCTTAACATGTACATAGTTATCCTCATACTAAGTAGGCATTTTTACTGGTGGTTTCACAATGAGCTCTACAAAAACAAATTTCACCTGTATAATAAGATTTCTGTTTCCCTTTCTAGACTGAATCCTATAGGACAAGAATTACTTTTTGCTTTACCTTTATGTAGTCTGTTGTACTCAACATGAGAAACCTGCTGAATGAACATATGTAGAATATACAAGGAATAATAAGTCTTATCAGTGTGATTATCATTAACAAGCTACCTTTTTATTTTCTTGCCATATTTTCACAATGTATTTCAAAGATATTAATAGCCATTCTCTTTTATATATTAATGTGATGTTTGTGAGCAATAATTTTTCTATTGTGTGGTGGCCAATTCTGGTTCCTAAAATAATAACAAAAATTCATTGAGCAGGAAGTGGTGCTGTGGCTCAAGATGTAGGGTGGTAGCTATGGGCTGAAGAGCTCAGGGCCAATGCCGAGACCCAGAGTTCAGGTCCCACGACCAAAAACAATAAAACATTATTGAGCACCCTACAATGTCCCAGTTGCTGTTGGAGCTGCTTATAGATATCTAATGTGCGCCATAGCCAACCATGAAAAGATCAATGCTAACTTGGAAAACAGTAATTAATAATCCGGAATGTCAGTTAATTTAGTATTTCACAGGCTATTGATATTAGGACCAGATTAATTATTAATTCTCTATATGGACTGAATCACTAAAAAAATCAAGATCAAAACAAAATCTATTGCTGCTACGTAAAGGAAGTTAGAGGCAGCGTTAAGAAATAATTCCATTTCTTTAAAGAATGACATTGGGATGTTGATGGGTATTGTATTGAATTTGTAGATAGCTCTTGGCAAGATTGTCATTTTCACAATGTTGATTCTTCCAATCCAGGAGCATGGGAGGTTTTTCCATTTCCTTAGTTCTGCTTTAATTTCCTTTTTTAGGGTTTTAAAGTTTTCGTCCAAAAGGTCCTTTACATTCTTAGTTAAGCTAATTCCTAGGTACTTTATTTTCTTTGAGGCTATTGTGAAAGGAGTTGCTTTCCTGATTATTGCCTCGTTCCTCTCACTGTTGGCATAAAGGAAGGCAGTTGCTTTTTGAGGGTTGATTTTATAGCCTGCTACACTTCCAAAGATTTGGATCAGCTCTAGGATCTTGGGAGTAGAGTCTATAGGATTCTTTAAATACAGAATCATGTCATCTGCCAAGAGGGATAATTTTATTTCCTCTTTCCCTACTTGGATCCCCTTTATGCTTGCTTCTTGCCTTATTGCACTGGCTAGGAATTCTAGTACTATGTTCAAGAGGAGTGGAGAGAGTGGGCATCCTTGTCTCGTTCCTGATTTAAGAGGGAATGGCTTTAGATTTTCACCATTAAGTGTAATACTAGCTGTGGGTTTCTCATACACAGCCTTTATTACATTGAGGAATGTTCCATGGATTCCTAGTTTCTCCAGAGCTTTTAACATAAAGGGGTGTTGGATCTTGTCAAATGCCTTTTCCGCATCTATTGAGACAATCATGTGATTGTGAAACAAAAGCCATATAATGTACTGTGTTGTCTCTCATCTCCTTTGCTGTCCCTTGGTTACCTCATATTGGTATAGTATCTCACTTTGTTATCTGATATATCGAATTTATTTGTATTTGGATATTTGAAATTTGATAGGAAAGGGGGGAAACCAAGATGGGTGGGGGGTGTGGGGGGGGAGGGAAACGGGTACCAAGACATGTGAAACGGTATCAATGTATGTGAATTAATGCACCTTCTATCTGGCAAATATCATGTAACCCTTTTATTAATTACAATAAAAAAAATTTAAAAAAAAATTTAAAAAAAAGAAATAATTCAACAAATTGATGCTGCCGTTTCCAATACACAAGATGCACTTCTGCTTAGATGATAAATATTATAATGATTAAACAAAAGCCATATAACGAATGATTGTTGTCCTTAATCTACTATGTTATCTTTCATCTCCTTTGCTGTCCCTTGGGTAACTCATATTGTTACAGTATCTCACTTTGTTATCTGATATATTGAATTTATTTGTATTTGGTTATTTGAAATTTGATAGGGAAGGGGGGAAAACCAAGATAGGGGGTGGGAAGATAATGGGTACCAAGACATGTGAAAGGGTATTAATGGATGTGAATTAATGCACCTTCTATCTGGCAAATATCATGTAACCCTTTTATTAATTACAATAAAAAAATAAAAAAATAAATAAAATAAAACAGTTTGATTGATATTAAATTTTTGCTTAAAATCTTACCTTTTGTTTTACTTAGCCATAAAAATCATCTCACCAGAAGTATTACAGTTTTATAAACCGTGGCATTCTTTCAATCCAGACATATTTTAAAATGGTGATCTATGTTCATAATCATGTTTGAAACTTAGTTATAGATTATTTCTTTGTTGGAAATAGCTCCTATAAATTAGTATTCTACCTCTTATGTGTTTTTAATTAAGATTTTACATATGAATTTTTCTACATTTGTTTTAAATGTTTGATAATACAACCTTTTTAAGGTTTACAACTCCCAGCTCACAGACTACAAAGTGTTTTAAATTAGTAAGAAACTGGAGAAAATATCAAAGATGTTCAGCTACAACTGCCATGTTTAGAATAGATTGTTTGTTATGGTTTGTAGGCTTTTCTAACTCTCAAAAGTCTCTCAAAAAAAGGTGAATTTCTTTGAGCTTTTTTCTTCTCTCTATCATACTTTGTGTTTGTCCTGCTGTCTTTTTAGACATAGCACGAAGCACCTCCCAGATGCAGTCTCTCAATCTCAGACTTCCCAGGCTCCAGAACTGTGAGACAAAAAAAAACTTCTACTGATTATGATTGACCCAGTCTGTGGTATAGCGACTGCATCACAAAACAGACTAAAAAAGAAAATTGATATTGAAAAGTGAGACTATCACTATAGCAAATAGTTGAACATGTGGAAGCAGCTTTGAAGCTGGATAAAAACCAGAAGAATTTGGAAGAGCAGGCCAGAAACCCAGTATTGTCACTAGCAAAATATTGAGTTTGTGCTGGTGAGGATTGGGAGAAAGAAGGGTGCTGTAGAGAAAGTCTGAATCCTCTAAGAAGAGTGCTTAGGTAATTTGACAGAATGCTGATGGAAGTATAGTTAGCCAATCTATGGTGTAAATGGAGAACAATTTCCTGGAAGATGGAGTAAAACCCATCCTCTCGGCAGTCTCTCTCTGCTTTAGAGCTTTGTGGAAGAAAAATATATGATAGATGAACTTACAAAGCCAAAGAAGCAGGGTTGCCAAAGGCTTTGTGGTGTCAACCACCACTGTGTGTCCAATAGAGAACACATGCAGAGAACTGGTATAGAGAGTTTAGGGTCTAATGTTGCTTTCCCTGTGTGAATTTACGTGGGTCCTGTTGTCCATTTCTTTTTTGATGTATGCCCTTCCACTGTGTTTGAGAAGCACTTAACCTTAACACTTTGATTTAAAACATCCTAGCTAGACAGAATTTGCCTCAGGATGAATCATGTTTTAGGTCTAGTTATGTCTGATTTAGCTGAGAGTTTGGACCTGTGAGTTGCTGTTGAGTTGCTGTTGGAATACGTGAGGATGTTGGGAGCTATGGAGTATAGAATGGATGTATATTGTGTTTGCAGAAGACATGAATTAGACATGAACTGTGGAGGATCCAGGGCAGGATGTTCGCAGGTGGAATGACTCCTCTATACCCTTTTGGAATTTCATTGCTGTGTTGAGGTGAGTCCTTTAGAAAGTCATTACATCATGACAGTGCTGCCTCATAAATGGAGTAATGTTACCGATACTAGATATAGCCAAATTTTTATCGTATTTACATACATATGTATTTGCATACATATGTTGTATTTACACAAAAATACATATCAAATACTAATAAAAATGTGACTTATTGGACTGTTATCTTAAGGGCACTTCTAAAAATCACTTCTCAAAAAGGAGAGTGTTGCTAGTATGGTATATGTATTCTCAAGTTTCTCCATCTCTGCATGCCACTTGCCAACGATCAAATGTTGCTTTCTTTCAACATTTTTATGCAAAGTAGAGCCTTACCATCAGTAAAATCATGCAGAAAATACCCGTGTCCTCTTTTATGACTGTCAAAGTTTGTTTTATAAACTTGGTGACAAAGCTTAAAAGTGGATCTACCTACTCCATCTCTTAGCAACTACCCCATGATTTTATTTTCACCTTGTATGTTAGAACTTGTACATTCCATGTGGTGATTTGGTATTTAGGTCTCTTGCTTTTATCCTTTCTCTCTCTCCTTGATCTTGGTTCTCAAATTCTTAACACCTTGGAATCTCCCCAGTGCTTTCCAGACGTAAGTCATTTTATATTTTAGTCAAGTTTGCTTGTTGTTTGCAGTGGAAATATTGATCCTCAATGAGCAATGTGAGTAACCCACCTAATTCCATTAGATGCCTTACCAGTGTGCCGTCCACGTGCACCATAGTTAATACCCTTCATTCACCTGCTTTGTTCAGATGAAGATGGGCACATGCAAGCATATATTGATAGTGTCAGGGATACAGCGTATGCCACAGTGATGAGCAGTGGAGGAAACAGTGATGGTTCAGAGAGTGTTCTAGATCTCTGGAAGTTACTGTGTCATCAGAGTTCCAGTAATGATCTCTTCTTTGTGCCCTAAGTGAAGTTAATTTTTGTCAATTCCCCCACAAGTCTTCTTTCTGTGGCTTACTGAGGCTTTGGGCTCAACATAGTCCCAAACTCAAGTGATTCTTCCAGAGACTCCACTTCATGCTGGTTTATTGTAAACTTCAATTGGGAGTCTAGTTTTCTCCCTGACACCTTATTGATTAGGCAGCAGGGGCTCTGTCTTATATAGTCTCAAACCTTGTTAGGAAGATTAATGGAACTGGGAACTTGGTTATGGACAGGAAAATATGTGCTGACTAATTTAGATATGACAAGAATGATTTGAACTAATACCAGCTAAATGATAGAAGAAATCTCTAACAACACAAATTCTTTATATCTGCTTATATGTTAATGGTTTACATTTTCTTATATAAAAATTTCACTGCGGCTGGGCACCAGTGTCTCATACCTGAAATTTTAGCTACTCTGGAGCCTAATATATTTGCAGTTTAAAGCCAGCCCAAGCTTCAAAGACCATGGGAATCGTATTTCCAATTAACCATAAAAAGCCAAAAGTGCAGCTCTGGCTCAAGTGTAGAGTGTCAGCTTTGAGTGAAAAAGCTAAGGTTCAGCATTTAGGCCCTGAGTTCAAGTCCCAGTATTGTCCCTTGCCCCGTCCTCCCTGCACACACACACACACACACACACACACACACACACACACACACACACACACTCATTGAATACATCAGGTTCCAGAAGCCTCTAATTCTGACTGTCTTAGAAAAGCCATGTAAGGGTCACAGCATGATCCAAGCATGTTCAGAAGAAGCTGAGATGGAAGATGTGCAGATGTCCTAAAATACGGAGCACTCTGGTTTTTACTCAAACCTATTGTATTCATCCAGTGCTAACATCTGCTATGAATTTGCCTCTACTTTAAAAAGTTCTATTTATATATTCAGAAAATGTTTAGATGTTGAGAAGAAAATCATACAGATAGAAACTAAAGAAAGAAAGCTTTTTGGCTTGTTATATCATGGTTTCACACTTTAGTAGCATCTTTAAAGGCTGCATTGTTTTTTTTTATTGTAATTAGTAAAAGGGTTACATGATATTTGCCAGATAGAAGGTGCATTCATTCACATACATTGATACCCTTTCACATGTCTTGGTACCTGTTTCCCTCCCCCCCACACCCCCTATCCCTCTTGGTTTTCCCCCCTTCCCTATCAAATTTCAAATATTCAAATACAAATAAATTCAATATATCAGATAACAAAGTGAGATACTATACCAATATGAGATAACCAAGGGACAGCAAAGGAGATGAGAGACAACATAGTACATTAAGGACAACAATCATTCATTATATGGCTTTTGTTTCACTATCCTGGAGGTCCTTTCAATTAGCTTCACATTATATGTCCTTATGTATCAAGATTTTGCTCTATTGCAAATCTCTGCTAGTAGAGCCCAAGGTTTCTACTGATTATGACGAATGAGGGAAACCATTGAGCCTAAGTTCCTTTGAGTCTGGCTTACTTCACTTAATATGATTTTTTCTAAGTCTTTCCATTTCAGATTAGTCTCCTTTTCATGGTCTTGAAATATGTATTTCAATTTGTCTTGATGACTTATCTTTTACCCCACTGAATGAGATTTTTGACAATAGTTTTAAATTGTCCAGTGTTTTGTTTTATTATAACAACTGAATTTAAGGATACCAGTCCAGAATAATTCTGACTGGTCCTAGTTGTTGGAATTCAGGATTATTAAATCAAAATGCATGTCCTTTCTTTAGATTTCAGAGTGTGTGTTCAGATGTATTCAGAACATCTTAGTGCAGATAGTTGTATTATAGGGGCTACAAAAAATGTCTCAGATGTATCTGAGTCATCAGAATCTTCCAGTATTGATAAAGAAGAACAACTACTGGGGCCTAGTGGCAGAGTGCTTGCCTAGCATGCACGAAGACCAGGGTTCAATTCCCTGGTACCACATACATAGAAAAAAGCTGGAAGTGGTGCTGAGGCTCAAGTGGTAGAGTGCTGAGCCTTGAGAAAGTCCAATGACAGTGCCCAGGCCCTGAGCTCAAGCCCATGATGGCAAAAAAAAGTACTACACAACTACTATATGCACAATGATAAAATATGCAGATCAAGTTCCAGGGCTCAGGAAGAATATATAATATCTAGGCAGGCAGCCACAGATGGTGACTGAAAAGAAGAAGGTTTTTGAGATGATATCAATAGAAAAAGAGGGCTCTTGGGAAAGCAGTCCCTCATCTGAAAACAAAGTGAGTACTTAGCAAAAAAGATTAAGACAGGAGCCAGTGACCCACACCTGTAATCCTAGCCACTCAGAAGACTGAGGTCTGAGTATTGTAGTTCAAAGCCAGCCTGGGCATGAAAGTCTGTGAGTCTTATCTCCAATTAACCACCAGAAAAGCAGAAGTGGTATAAGTTTTAATGTTAATTTGAAAAGGCATAGCTTTTAAAATAAAGGGTATAACCTTTATTTGGTGAGACAAGGAGTAGAGCACTAGCCTTGAGATGAAGAGCTCTGGGACAGCGCCCAGGCCCAGAGTTCAAGACCCAAGACTAACCAGAAAAGAAAAGAAAAGAAAAAATTATTAAGTTCATGAAAAAGTGGTTGTTCAAGCTTATCACAAATATTTCATGACCTGCTAGGTATAGTGGAACTGTTGATTTATTATTATTATTATTATTATTATTACTATTATTATTATTTTGCTCTATTGTAGCTAGGTTTTTCATACATTAAAAATATTCACTGTGTTCTTAACTAGAAACTTTTCTCTGGTTTGGTATCCTTTCCAACATAAAAATATGAATCTTTACATCTTGAAAAACCTATTAGACCTTTCTCTACCACTTTTCTTCTGAAATACTTTTCCAAATAACTTTCGATCCATTTTGTGTCTGATAAGAGATGAAACAGTGCTTCCTAGTTAAGATAGAAACAGCTGATATGTGCATAAGTTAATGCTGTACCGTTCCATTTCTTCTGCTATCGAATATAAGGAGTTTTGAGAAACTGGGGTAAAACCAAATAATATTTTTTTTAATTTGTCAAGATTTTCTATGCAAACTTTCTCAAACATTTTAAATAAATGAATATTAGGCTTGAAACTTTTGCACAAAAGTTTTCAGTGATATTGCTTTGCTTATTAGCTCTCTCAAACAGTGTGACTATGTGGAGAATATTCAAACTTCATCATATCTGGAAAAGTCAGGGAAGCAAATATAGTTTGAATTATGATTACATGGTTTGATATTGATTCATTATATTTTAATTAACTTTTTGTAAATGTATGCCAGTATCTGGGCCTTGAACTGATGTCAGGCTGCTATCCACTAGATTTTTCACTTGATGTTAATACTCAGCCACTTGTATTATAAGGATTAAACAAAAGCCATATAACGAATGATTGTTGTCCTTAATCTATTTTGTTATCTTTCATCTCCTTTGCTGTCCCTTGGGTAACTCATATTGTTACAGTATCTCACTTTGTTATCTGATATATTGAATTTTTTGTATTTGGTTATTTGAAATTTGATAGGGAAGGGGGGAAAACCAAGATAGGGGGTGGGAAGATAATGGGTACCAAGACATGTGAAAGGGTATTGATGTATGTGAATTAATGCACCTTCTATCTGGCAAATATCATGTAACCCTTTTATTAATTACAATAAAAAATAAAAAAATAAATAAAATAAAACAGTTTGATTGATATGAAATTTTTGCTTAAAATCTTACCTTTTGTTTTACTTAGCCATAAAAATCATCTCACCAGAAGTATTACAGTTTTATAAACCGTGGCATTCTTTCAATCCAGACATATTTTAAAATGGTGATCTATGTTCATAATCAAGTTTGAAACTTAGTTATAGATTATTTCTTTGTTGGAAATAGCTCCTATAAATTAGTATTCTACCTCTTATGTGTTTTTAATTAAGATTTTACATATGAATTTTTCTACATTTGTTTTAAATGTTTGATAATACAACCTTTTTAAGGTTTACAACTCCCAGCTCACAGACTACAAAGTGTTTTAAATTAGTAAGAAACTGGAGAAAATATCAAAGATGTTCAGCTACAACTGCCATGTTTAGAATAGATTGTTTGTTATGGTTTGTAGGCTTTTCTAACTCTCAAAAGTCTCTCAAGAAAAGGTGAATTTCTTTGAGCTTTTCTCTTCTCTCTATCATACTTTGTGTTTGTCCTGCTGTCTTTTTAGACATAGCACGAAGCACCTCCCAGATGCAGTCTCTCAATCTCAGACTTCCCAGTCTCCAGAACTGTGAGACAAAAAAAAAAACTTCTACTGATTATGATTGACCCAGTCTGTGGTATAGCGACTGCATCACAAAACAGACTAAAAAAGAAAATTGATATTGAAAAGTGAGACTATCACTATAGCAAATAGTTGAACATGTGGAAGCAGCTTTGAAGCTGGATAAAAACCAGAAGAATTTGGAAGAGCAGGCCAGAAACCCAGTATTGTCACTAGCAAAATATTGAGTTTGTGCTGGTGAGGATTGGGAGAAAGAAGGGTGCTGTAGAGAAAGTCTGAATCCTCTAAGAAGAGTGCTTAGGTAATTTGACAGAATGCTGATGGAAGTATAGTTAGCCAATCTATGGTGTAAATGGAGAACAATTTCCTGGAAGATGGAGTAAAACCCATCCTCTCGGCAGTCTCTCTCTGCTTTAGAGCTTTGTGGAAGAAAAATATATGATAGATGAACCTACAAAGCCAAAGAAGCAGGGTTGCCAAAGGCTTTGTGGTGTCAACCACCACTGTGTGTCCAATAGAGAACACATGCAGAGAACTGGTATAGAGAGTTTAGGGTCTAATGTTGCTTTCCCTGTGTGAATTTACGTGGGTCCTGTTGTCCATTTCTTTTTTGATGTATGCCCTTCCACTGTGTTTGAGAAGCACTTAACCTTAACACTTTGATTTAAAACATCCTAGCTAGACAGAATTTGCCTCAGGATGAATCATGTTTTAGGTCTAGTTATGTCTGATTTAGCTGAGAGTTTGGACCTGTGAGTTGCTGTTGAGTTGCTGTTGGAATACGTGAGGATGTTGGGAGCTATGGAGTATAGAATGGATGTATATTGTGTTTGCAGAAGACATGAATTAGACATGAACTGTGGAGGATCCAGGGCAGGATGTTCGCAGGTGGAATGACTCCTCTATACCCTTTTGGAATTTCATTGCTGTGTTGAGGTGAGTCCTTTAGAAAGTCATTACATCATGACAGTGCTGCCTCATAAATGGAGTAATGTTACCGATACTAGATATAGCCAAATTTTTATCGTATTTACATACATATGTATTTGCATACATATGTTGTATTTACACAAAAATACATATCAAATACTAATAAAAATGTGACTTATTGGACTGTTATCTTAAGGGCACTTCTAAAATTCACTTCTCAAAAAGGAGAGTGTTGCTAGTATGGTATATGTATTCTCAAGTTTCTCCATCTCTGCATGCCACTTGCCAACGATCAAATGTTGCTTTCTTTCAACATTTTTATGCAAAGTAGAGCCTTACCATCAGTAAAATCATGCAGAAAATACCCGTGTCCTCTTTTATGACTGTCAAAGTTTGTTTTATAAACTTGGTGACAAAGCTTAAAAGTGGATCTACCTACTCCATCTCTTAGCAACTACCCCATGATTTTATTTTCACCTTGTATGTTAGAACTTGTACATTCCATGTGGTGATTTGGTATTTAGGTCTCTTGCTTTTATCCTTTCTCTCTCTCCTTGATCTTGGTTCTCAAATTCTTAACACCTTGGAATCTCCCCAGTGCTTTCCAGACGTAAGTCATTTTATATTTTAGTCAAGTTTGCTTGTTGTTTGCAGTGGAAATATTGATCCTCAATGAGCAATGTGAGTAACCCACCTAATTCCATTAGATGCCTTACCAGTGTGCCGTCCACGTGCACCATAGTTAATACCCTTCATTCACCTGCTTTGTTCAGATGAAGATGGGCACATGCAAGCATATATTGATAGTGTCAGGGATACAGCGTATGCCACAGTGATGAGCAGTGGAGGAAACAGTGATGGTTCAGAGAGTGTTCTAGATCTCTGGAAGTTACTGTGTCATCAGAGTTCCAGTAATGATCTCTTCTTTGTGCCCTAAGTGAAGTTAATTTTTGTCAATTCCCCCACAAGTCTTCTTTCTGTGGCTTACTGAGGCTTTGGGCTCAACATAGTCCCAAACTCAAGTGATTCTTCCAGAGACTCCACTTCATGCTGGTTTATTGTAAACTTCAATTGGGAGTCTAGTTTTCTCCCTGACACCTTATTGATTAGGCAGCAGGGGCTCTGTCTTATATAGTCTCAAACCTTGTTAGGAAGATTAATGGAACTGGGAACTTGGTTATGGACAGGAAAATATGTGCTGACTAATTTAGATATGACAAGAATGATTTGAACTAATACCAGCTAAATGATAGAAGAAATCTCTAACAACACAAATTCTTTATATCTGCTTATATGTTAATGGTTTACATTTTCTTATATAAAAATTTCACTGCGGCTGGGCACCAGTGTCTCATACCTGAAATTTTAGCTACTCTGGAGCCTAATATATTTGCAGTTTAAAGCCAGCCCAAGCTTCAAAGACCATGGGAATCGTATTTCCAATTAACCATAAAAAGCCAAAAGTGCAGCTCTGGCTCAAGTGTAGAGTGTCAGCTTTGAGTGAAAAAGCTAAGGTTCAGCATTTAGGCCCTGAGTTCAAGTCCCAGTATTGTCCCTTGCCCCGTCCTCCCTGCCACACACACACACACACACACACACACACACACACACACACACACACTCATTGAATACATCAGGTTCCAGAAGCCTCTAATTCTGACTGTCTTAGAAAAGCCATGTAAGGGTCACAGCATGATCCAAGCATGTTCAGAAGAAGCTGAGATGGAAGATGTGCAGATGTCCTAAAATACGGAGCACTCTGGTTTTTACTCAAACCTATTGTATTCATCCAGTGCTAACATCTGCTATGAATTTGCCTCTACTTTAAAAAGTTCTATTTATATATTCAGAAAATGTTTAGATGTTGAGAAGAAAATCATACAGATAGAAACTAAAGAAAGAAAGCTTTTTGGCTTGTTATATCATGGTTTCACACTTTAGTAGCATCTTTAAAGGCTGCATTGTTTTTTTTTATTGTAATTAGTAAAAGGGTTACATGATATTTGCCAGATAGAAGGTGCATTCATTCACATACATTGATACCCTTTCACATGTCTTGGTACCTGTTTCCCTCCCCCCCACACCCCCTATCCCTCTTGGTTTTCCCCCCTTCCCTATCAAATTTCAAATATTCAAATACAAATAAATTCAATATATCAGATAACAAAGTGAGATACTATACCAATATGAGATAACCAAGGGACAGCAAAGGAGATGAGAGACAACATAGTACATTAAGGACAACAATCATTCATTATATGGCTTTTGTTTCACTATCCTGGAGGTCCTTTCAATTAGCTTCACATTATATGTCCTTATGTATCAAGATTTTGCTCTATTGCAAATCTCTGCTAGTAGAGCCCAAGGTTTCTACTGATTATGACGAATGAGGGAAACCATTGAGCCTAAGTTCCTTTGAGTCTGGCTTACTTCACTTAATATGATTTTTTCTAAGTCTTTCCATTTCAGATTAGTCTCCTTTTCATGGTCTTGAAATATGTATTTCAATTTGTCTTGATGACTCTTATCTTTTACCCCACTGAATGAGATTTTTGACAATAGTTTTAAATAGTCCAGTGTTTTGTTTTATTATAACAACTGAATTTAAGGATACCAGTCCAGAATAATTCTGACTGGTCCTAGTTGTTGGAATTCAGGATTATTAAATCAAAATGCATGTCCTTTCTTTAGATTTCAGAGTGTGTGTTCAGATGTATTCAGAACATCTTAGTGCAGATAGTTGTATTATAGGGGCTACAAAAAATGTCTCAGATGTATCTGAGTCATCAGAATCTTCCAGTATTGATAAAGAAGAACAACTACTGGGGCCTAGTGGCAGAGTGCTTGCCTAGCATGCACGAAGACCAGGGTTCAATTCCCTGGTACCACATACATAGAAAAAAGCTGGAAGTGGTGCTGAGGCTCAAGTGGTAGAGTGCTGAGCCTTGAGAAAGTCCAATGACAGTGCCCAGGCCCTGAGCTCAAGCCCATGATGGCAAAAAAAAGTACTACACAACTACTATATGCACAATGATAAAATATGCAGATCAAGTTCCAGGGCTCAGGAAGAATATATAATATCTAGGCAGGCAGCCACAGATGGTGACTGAAAAGAAGAAGGTTTTTGAGATGATATCAATAGAAAAAGAGGGCTCTTGGGAAAGCAGTCCCTCATCTGAAAACAAAGTGAGTACTTAGCAAAAAAGATTAAGACAGGAGCCAGTGACCCACACCTGTAATCCTAGCCACTCAGAAGACTGAGGTCTGAGTATTGTAGTTCAAAGCCAGCCTGGGCATGAAAGTCTGTGAGTCTTATCTCCAATTAACCACCAGAAAAGCAGAAGTGGTATAAGTTTTAATGTTAATTTGAAAAGGCATAGCTTTTAAAATAAAGGGTATAACCTTTATTTGGTGAGACAAGGAGTAGAGCACTAGCCTTGAGATGAAGAGCTCTGGGACAGCGCCCAGGCCCAGAGTTCAAGACCCAAGACTAACCAGAAAAGCAAAGAAAAGAAAAAATTATTAAGTTCATGAAAAAGTGGTTGTTCAAGCTTATCACAAATATTTCATGACCTGCTAGGTATAGTGGAACTGTAGATTTATTATTATTATTATTATTATTATTATTACTATTATTATTATTTTGCTCTATTGTAGCTAGGTTTTTCATACATTAAAAATATTCACTGTGTTCTTAACTAGAAACTTTTCTCTGGTTTGGTATCCTTTCCAACATAAAAATATGAATCTTTACATCTTGAAAAACCTATTAGACCTTTCTCTACCACTTTCTTCTGAAATACTTTTCCAAATAACTTTCGATCCATTTTGTGTCTGATAAGAGATGAAACAGTGCTTCCTAGTTAAGATAGAAACAGCTGATATGTGCATAAGTTAATGCTGTACCGTTCCATTTCTTCTGCTATCGAATATAAGGAGTTTTGAGAAACTGGGGTAAAACCAAATAATATTTTTTTTAATTTGTCAAGATTTTCTATGCAAACTTTCTCAAACATTTTAAATAAATGAATATTAGGCTTGAAACTTTTGCACAAAAGTTTTCAGTGATATTGCTTTGCTTATTAGCTCTCTCAAACAGTGTGACTATGTGGAGAATATTCAAACTTCATCATATCTGGAAAAGTCAGGGAAGCAAATATAGTTTGAATTATGATTACATGGTTTGATATTGATTCATTATATTTTAATTAACTTTTTGTAAATGTATGCCAGTATCTGGGCCTTGAACTGATGTCAGGCTGCTATCCACTAGATTTTTCACTTGATGTTAATACTCAGCCACTTGTATTATAAGGATTAAACAAAAGCCATATAACGAATGATTGTTGTCCTTAATCTACTATGTTATCTTTCATCTCCTTTGCTGTCCCTTGGGTAACTCATATTGTTACAGTATCTCACTTTGTTATCTGATATATTGAATTTTTTGTATTTGGTTATTTGAAATTTGATAGGGAAGGGGGGAAAACCAAGATAGGGGGTGGGAAGATAATGGGTACCAAGACATGTGAAAGGGTATTGATGGATGTGAATTAATGCACCTTCTATCTGGCAAATATCATGTAACCCTTTTATTAATTACAATAAAAAAATAAAAAAATAAATAAAATAAAACAGTTTGATTGATATTAAATTTTTGCTTAAAATCTTACCTTTTGTTTTACTTAGCCATAAAAATCATCTCACCAGAAGTATTACAGTTTTATAAACCGTGGCATTCTTTCAATCCAGACATATTTTAAAATGGTGATCTATGTTCATAATCATGTTTGAAACTTAGTTATAGATTATTTCTTTGTTGGAAATAGCTCCTATAAATTAGTATTCTACCTCTTATGTGTTTTTAATTAAGATTTTACATATGAATTTTTCTACATTTGTTTTAAATGTTTGATAATACAACCTTTTTAAGGTTTACAACTCCCAGCTCACAGACTACAAAGTGTTTTAAATTAGTAAGAAACTGGAGAAAATATCAAAGATGTTCAGCTACAACTGCCATGTTTAGAATAGATTGTTTGTTATGGTTTGTAGGCTTTTCTAACTCTCAAAAGTCTCTCAAGAAAAGGTGAATTTCTTTGAGCTTTTCTCTTCTCTCTATCATACTTTGTGTTTGTCCTGCTGTCTTTTTAGACATAGCACGAAGCACCTCCCAGATGCAGTCTCTCAATCTCAGACTTCCCAGTCTCCAGAACTGTGAGACAAAAAAAAAACTTCTACTGATTATGATTGACCCAGTCTGTGGTATAGCGACTGCATCACAAAACAGACTAAAAAAGAAAATTGATATTGAAAAGTGAGACTATCACTATAGCAAATAGTTGAACATGTGGAAGCAGCTTTGAAGCTGGATAAAAACCAGAAGAATTTGGAAGAGCAGGCCAGAAACCCAGTATTGTCACTAGCAAAATATTGAGTTTGTGCTGGTGAGGATTGGGAGAAAGAAGGGTGCTGTAGAGAAAGTCTGAATCCTCTAAGAAGAGTGCTTAGGTAATTTGACAGAATGCTGATGGAAGTATAGTTAGCCAATCTATGGTGTAAATGGAGAACAATTTCCTGGAAGATGGAGTAAAACCCATCCTCTCGGCAGTCTCTCTCTGCTTTAGAGCTTTGTGGAAGAAAAATATATGATAGATGAACCTACAAAGCCAAAGAAGCAGGGTTGCCAAAGGCTTTGTGGTGTCAACCACCACTGTGTGTCCAATAGAGAACACATGCAGAGAACTGGTATAGAGAGTTTAGGGTCTAATGTTGCTTTCCCTGTGTGAATTTACGTGGGTCCTGTTGTCCATTTCTTTTTTGATGTATGCCCTTCCACTGTGTTTGAGAAGCACTTAACCTTAACACTTTGATTTAAAACATCCTAGCTAGACAGAATTTGCCTCAGGATGAATCATGTTTTAGGTCTAGTTATGTCTGATTTAGCTGAGAGTTTGGACCTGTGAGTTGCTGTTGAGTTGCTGTTGGAATACGTGAGGATGTTGGGAGCTATGGAGTATAGAATGGATGTATATTGTGTTTGCAGAAGACATGAATTAGACATGAACTGTGGAGGATCCAGGGCAGGATGTTCGCAGGTGGAATGACTCCTCTATACCCTTTTGGAATTTCATTGCTGTGTTGAGGTGAGTCCTTTAGAAAGTCATTACATCATGACAGTGCTGCCTCATAAATGGAGTAATGTTACCGATACTAGATATAGCCAAATTTTTATCGTATTTACATACATATGTATTTGCATACATATGTTGTATTTACACAAAAATACATATCAAATACTAATAAAAATGTGACTTATTGGACTGTTATCTTAAGGGCACTTCTAAAATTCACTTCTCAAAAAGGAGAGTGTTGCTAGTATGGTATATGTATTCTCAAGTTTCTCCATCTCTGCATGCCACTTGCCAACGATCAAATGTTGCTTTCTTTCAACATTTTTATGCAAAGTAGAGCCTTACCATCAGTAAAATCATGCAGAAAATACCCGTGTCCTCTTTTATGACTGTCAAAGTTTGTTTTATAAACTTGGTGACAAAGCTTAAAAGTGGATCTACCTACTCCATCTCTTAGCAACTACCCCATGATTTTATTTTCACCTTGTATGTTAGAACTTGTACATTCCATGTGGTGATTTGGTATTTAGGTCTCTTGCTTTTATCCTTTCTCTCTCTCCTTGATCTTGGTTCTCAAATTCTTAACACCTTGGAATCTCCCCAGTGCTTTCCAGACGTAAGTCATTTTATATTTTAGTCAAGTTTGCTTGTTGTTTGCAGTGGAAATATTGATCCTCAATGAGCAATGTGAGTAACCCACCTAATTCCATTAGATGCCTTACCAGTGTGCCGTCCACGTGCACCATAGTTAATACCCTTCATTCACCTGCTTTGTTCAGATGAAGATGGGCACATGCAAGCATATATTGATAGTGTCAGGGATACAGCGTATGCCACAGTGATGAGCAGTGGAGGAAACAGTGATGGTTCAGAGAGTGTTCTAGATCTCTGGAAGTTACTGTGTCATCAGAGTTCCAGTAATGATCTCTTCTTTGTGCCCTAAGTGAAGTTAATTTTTGTCAATTCCCCCACAAGTCTTCTTTCTGTGGCTTACTGAGGCTTTGGGCTCAACATAGTCCCAAACTCAAGTGATTCTTCCAGAGACTCCACTTCATGCTGGTTTATTGTAAACTTCAATTGGGAGTCTAGTTTTCTCCCTGACACCTTATTGATTAGGCAGCAGGGGCTCTGTCTTATATAGTCTCAAACCTTGTTAGGAAGATTAATGGAACTGGGAACTTGGTTATGGACAGGAAAATATGTGCTGACTAATTTAGATATGACAAGAATGATTTGAACTAATACCAGCTAAATGATAGAAGAAATCTCTAACAACACAAATTCTTTATATCTGCTTATATGTTAATGGTTTACATTTTCTTATATAAAAATTTCACTGCGGCTGGGCACCAGTGTCTCATACCTGAAATTTTAGCTACTCTGGAGCCTAATATATTTGCAGTTTAAAGCCAGCCCAAGCTTCAAAGACCATGGGAATCGTATTTCCAATTAACCATAAAAAGCCAAAAGTGCAGCTCTGGCTCAAGTGTAGAGTGTCAGCTTTGAGTGAAAAAGCTAAGGTTCAGCATTTAGGCCCTGAGTTCAAGTCCCAGTATTGTCCCTTGCCCCGTCCTCCCTGCCACACACACACACACACACACACACACACACACACACACACTCATTGAATACATCAGGTTCCAGAAGCCTCTAATTCTGACTGTCTTAGAAAAGCCATGTAAGGGTCACAGCATGATCCAAGCATGTTCAGAAGAAGCTGAGATGGAAGATGTGCAGATGTCCTAAAATACGGAGCACTCTGGTTTTTACTCAAACCTATTGTATTCATCCAGTGCTAACATCTGCTATGAATTTGCCTCTACTTTAAAAAGTTCTATTTATATATTCAGAAAATGTTTAGATGTTGAGAAGAAAATCATACAGATAGAAACTAAAGAAAGAAAGCTTTTTGGCTTGTTATATCATGGTTTCACACTTTAGTAGCATCTTTAAAGGCTGCATTGTTTTTTTTTATTGTAATTAGTAAAAGGGTTACATGATATTTGCCAGATAGAAGGTGCATTCATTCACATACATTGATACCCTTTCACATGTCTTGGTACCTGTTTCCCTCCCCCCCACACCCCCTATCCCTCTTGGTTTTCCCCCCTTCCCTATCAAATTTCAAATATTCAAATACAAATAAATTCAATATATCAGATAACAAAGTGAGATACTATACCAATATGAGATAACCAAGGGACAGCAAAGGAGATGAGAGACAACATAGTACATTAAGGACAACAATCATTCATTATATGGCTTTTGTTTCACTATCCTGGAGGTCCTTTCAATTAGCTTCACATTATATGTCCTTATGTATCAAGATTTTGCTCTATTGCAAATCTCTGCTAGTAGAGCCCAAGGTTTCTACTGATTATGACGAATGAGGGAAACCATTGAGCCTAAGTTCCTTTGAGTCTGGCTTACTTCACTTAATATGATTTTTTCTAAGTCTTTCCATTTCAGATTAGTCTCCTTTTCATGGTCTTGAAATATGTATTTCAATTTGTCTTGATGACTTATCTTTTACCCCACTGAATGAGATTTTTGACAATAGTTTTAAATAGTCCAGTGTTTTGTTTTATTATAACAACTGAATTTAAGGATACCAGTCCAGAATAATTCTGACTGGTCCTAGTTGTTGGAATTCAGGATTATTAAATCAAAATGCATGTCCTTTCTTTAGATTTCAGAGTGTGTGTTCAGATGTATTCAGAACATCTTAGTGCAGATAGTTGTATTATAGGGGCTACAAAAAATGTCTCAGATGTATCTGAGTCATCAGAATCTTCCAGTATTGATAAAGAAGAACAACTACTGGGGCCTAGTGGCAGAGTGCTTGCCTAGCATGCACGAAGACCAGGGTTCAATTCCCTGGTACCACATACATAGAAAAAAGCTGGAAGTGGTGCTGAGGCTCAAGTGGTAGAGTGCTGAGCCTTGAGAAAGTCCAATGACAGTGCCCAGGCCCTGAGCTCAAGCCCATGATGGCAAAAAAAAGTACTACACAACTACTATATGCACAATGATAAAATATGCAGATCAAGTTCCAGGGCTCAGGAAGAATATATAATATCTAGGCAGGCAGCCACAGATGGTGACTGAAAAGAAGAAGGTTTTTGAGATGATATCAATAGAAAAAGAGGGCTCTTGGGAAAGCAGTCCCTCATCTGAAAACAAAGTGAGTACTTAGCAAAAAAGATTAAGACAGGAGCCAGTGACCCACACCTGTAATCCTAGCCACTCAGAAGACTGAGGTCTGAGTATTGTAGTTCAAAGCCAGCCTGGGCATGAAAGTCTGTGAGTCTTATCTCCAATTAACCACCAGAAAAGCAGAAGTGGTATAAGTTTTAATGTTAATTTGAAAAGGCATAGCTTTTAAAATAAAGGGTATAACCTTTATTTGGTGAGACAAGGAGTAGAGCACTAGCCTTGAGATGAAGAGCTCTGGGACAGCGCCCAGGCCCAGAGTTCAAGACCCAAGACTAACCAGAAAAGCAAAGAAAAGAAAAAATTATTAAGTTCATGAAAAAGTGGTTGTTCAAGCTTATCACAAATATTTCATGACCTGCTAGGTATAGTGGAACTGTAGATTTATTATTATTATTATTATTATTATTATTACTATTATTATTATTTTGCTCTATTGTAGCTAGGTTTTTCATACATTAAAAATATTCACTGTGTTCTTAACTAGAAACTTTTCTCTGGTTTGGTATCCTTTCCAACATAAAAATATGAATCTTTACATCTTGAAAAACCTATTAGACCTTTCTCTACCACTTTCTTCTGAAATACTTTTCCAAATAACTTTCGATCCATTTTGTGTCTGATAAGAGATGAAACAGTGCTTCCTAGTTAAGATAGAAACAGCTGATATGTGCATAAGTTAATGCTGTACCGTTCCATTTCTTCTGCTATCGAATATAAGGAGTTTTGAGAAACTGGGGTAAAACCAAATAATATTTTTTTTAATTTGTCAAGATTTTCTATGCAAACTTTCTCAAACATTTTAAATAAATGAATATTAGGCTTGAAACTTTTGCACAAAAGTTTTCAGTGATATTGCTTTGCTTATTAGCTCTCTCAAACAGTGTGACTATGTGGAGAATATTCAAACTTCATCATATCTGGAAAAGTCAGGGAAGCAAATATAGTTTGAATTATGATTACATGGTTTGATATTGATTCATTATATTTTAATTAACTTTTTGTAAATGTATGCCAGTATCTGGGCCTTGAACTGATGTCAGGCTGCTATCCACTAGATTTTTCACTTGATGTTAATACTCAGCCACTTGTATTATAAGGATTAAACAAAAGCCATATAACGAATGATTGTTGTCCTTAATCTACTATGTTATCTTTCATCTCCTTTGCTGTCCCTTGGGTAACTCATATTGTTACAGTATCTCACTTTGTTATCTGATATATTGAATTTTTTGTATTTGGTTATTTGAAATTTGATAGGGAAGGGGGGAAAACCAAGATAGGGGGTGGGAAGATAATGGGTACCAAGACATGTGAAAGGGTATTGATGGATGTGAATTAATGCACCTTCTATCTGGCAAATATCATGTAACCCTTTTATTAATTACAATAAAAAAATAAAAAAATAAATAAAATAAAACAGTTTGATTGATATTAAATTTTTGCTTAAAATCTTACCTTTTGTTTTACTTAGCCATAAAAATCATCTCACCAGAAGTATTACAGTTTTATAAACCGTGGCATTCTTTCAATCCAGACATATTTTAAAATGGTGATCTATGTTCATAATCATGTTTGAAACTTAGTTATAGATTATTTCTTTGTTGGAAATAGCTCCTATAAATTAGTATTCTACCTCTTATGTGTTTTTAATTAAGATTTTACATATGAATTTTTCTACATTTGTTTTAAATGTTTGATAATACAACCTTTTTAAGGTTTACAACTCCCAGCTCACAGACTACAAAGTGTTTTAAATTAGTAAGAAACTGGAGAAAATATCAAAGATGTTCAGCTACAACTGCCATGTTTAGAATAGATTGTTTGTTATGGTTTGTAGGCTTTTCTAACTCTCAAAAGTCTCTCAAGAAAAGGTGAATTTCTTTGAGCTTTTCTCTTCTCTCTATCATACTTTGTGTTTGTCCTGCTGTCTTTTTAGACATAGCACGAAGCACCTCCCAGATGCAGTCTCTCAATCTCAGACTTCCCAGTCTCCAGAACTGTGAGACAAAAAAAAAACTTCTACTGATTATGATTGACCCAGTCTGTGGTATAGCGACTGCATCACAAAACAGACTAAAAAAGAAAATTGATATTGAAAAGTGAGACTATCACTATAGCAAATAGTTGAACATGTGGAAGCAGCTTTGAAGCTGGATAAAAACCAGAAGAATTTGGAAGAGCAGGCCAGAAACCCAGTATTGTCACTAGCAAAATATTGAGTTTGTGCTGGTGAGGATTGGGAGAAAGAAGGGTGCTGTAGAGAAAGTCTGAATCCTCTAAGAAGAGTGCTTAGGTAATTTGACAGAATGCTGATGGAAGTATAGTTAGCCAATCTATGGTGTAAATGGAGAACAATTTCCTGGAAGATGGAGTAAAACCCATCCTCTCGGCAGTCTCTCTCTGCTTTAGAGCTTTGTGGAAGAAAAATATATGATAGATGAACCTACAAAGCCAAAGAAGCAGGGTTGCCAAAGGCTTTGTGGTGTCAACCACCACTGTGTGTCCAATAGAGAACACATGCAGAGAACTGGTATAGAGAGTTTAGGGTCTAATGTTGCTTTCCCTGTGTGAATTTACGTGGGTCCTGTTGTCCATTTCTTTTTTGATGTATGCCCTTCCACTGTGTTTGAGAAGCACTTAACCTTAACACTTTGATTTAAAACATCCTAGCTAGACAGAATTTGCCTCAGGATGAATCATGTTTTAGGTCTAGTTATGTCTGATTTAGCTGAGAGTTTGGACCTGTGAGTTGCTGTTGAGTTGCTGTTGGAATACGTGAGGATGTTGGGAGCTATGGAGTATAGAATGGATGTATATTGTGTTTGCAGAAGACATGAATTAGACATGAACTGTGGAGGATCCAGGGCAGGATGTTCGCAGGTGGAATGACTCCTCTATACCCTTTTGGAATTTCATTGCTGTGTTGAGGTGAGTCCTTTAGAAAGTCATTACATCATGACAGTGCTGCCTCATAAATGGAGTAATGTTACCGATACTAGATATAGCCAAATTTTTATCGTATTTACATACATATGTATTTGCATACATATGTTGTATTTACACAAAAATACATATCAAATACTAATAAAAATGTGACTTATTGGACTGTTATCTTAAGGGCACTTCTAAAATTCACTTCTCAAAAAGGAGAGTGTTGCTAGTATGGTATATGTATTCTCAAGTTTCTCCATCTCTGCATGCCACTTGCCAACGATCAAATGTTGCTTTCTTTCAACATTTTTATGCAAAGTAGAGCCTTACCATCAGTAAAATCATGCAGAAAATACCCGTGTCCTCTTTTATGACTGTCAAAGTTTGTTTTATAAACTTGGTGACAAAGCTTAAAAGTGGATCTACCTACTCCATCTCTTAGCAACTACCCCATGATTTTATTTTCACCTTGTATGTTAGAACTTGTACATTCCATGTGGTGATTTGGTATTTAGGTCTCTTGCTTTTATCCTTTCTCTCTCTCCTTGATCTTGGTTCTCAAATTCTTAACACCTTGGAATCTCCCCAGTGCTTTCCAGACGTAAGTCATTTTATATTTTAGTCAAGTTTGCTTGTTGTTTGCAGTGGAAATATTGATCCTCAATGAGCAATGTGAGTAACCCACCTAATTCCATTAGATGCCTTACCAGTGTGCCGTCCACGTGCACCATAGTTAATACCCTTCATTCACCTGCTTTGTTCAGATGAAGATGGGCACATGCAAGCATATATTGATAGTGTCAGGGATACAGCGTATGCCACAGTGATGAGCAGTGGAGGAAACAGTGATGGTTCAGAGAGTGTTCTAGATCTCTGGAAGTTACTGTGTCATCAGAGTTCCAGTAATGATCTCTTCTTTGTGCCCTAAGTGAAGTTAATTTTTGTCAATTCCCCCACAAGTCTTCTTTCTGTGGCTTACTGAGGCTTTGGGCTCAACATAGTCCCAAACTCAAGTGATTCTTCCAGAGACTCCACTTCATGCTGGTTTATTGTAAACTTCAATTGGGAGTCTAGTTTTCTCCCTGACACCTTATTGATTAGGCAGCAGGGGCTCTGTCTTATATAGTCTCAAACCTTGTTAGGAAGATTAATGGAACTGGGAACTTGGTTATGGACAGGAAAATATGTGCTGACTAATTTAGATATGACAAGAATGATTTGAACTAATACCAGCTAAATGATAGAAGAAATCTCTAACAACACAAATTCTTTATATCTGCTTATATGTTAATGGTTTACATTTTCTTATATAAAAATTTCACTGCGGCTGGGCACCAGTGTCTCATACCTGAAATTTTAGCTACTCTGGAGCCTAATATATTTGCAGTTTAAAGCCAGCCCAAGCTTCAAAGACCATGGGAATCGTATTTCCAATTAACCATAAAAAGCCAAAAGTGCAGCTCTGGCTCAAGTGTAGAGTGTCAGCTTTGAGTGAAAAAGCTAAGGTTCAGCATTTAGGCCCTGAGTTCAAGTCCCAGTATTGTCCCTTGCCCCGTCCTCCCTGCCACACACACACACACACACACACACACACACACACACACACACACACTCATTGAATACATCAGGTTCCAGAAGCCTCTAATTCTGACTGTCTTAGAAAAGCCATGTAAGGGTCACAGCATGATCCAAGCATGTTCAGAAGAAGCTGAGATGGAAGATGTGCAGATGTCCTAAAATACGGAGCACTCTGGTTTTTACTGAAACCTATTGTATTCATCCAGTGCTAACATCTGCTATGAATTTGCCTCTACTTTAAAAAGTTCTATTTATATATTCAGAAAATGTTTAGATGTTGAGAAGAAAATCATACAGATAGAAACTAAAGAAAGAAAGCTTTTTGGCTTGTTATATCATGGTTTCACACTTTAGTAGCATCTTTAAAGGCTGCATTGTTTTTTTTTATTGTAATTAGTAAAAGGGTTACATGATATTTGCCAGATAGAAGGTGCATTCATTCACATACATTGATACCCTTTCACATGTCTTGGTACCTGTTTCCCTCCCCCCCACACCCCCCATCCCTCTTGGTTTTCCCCCCTTCCCTATCAAATTTCAAATATTCAAATACAAATAAATTCAATATATCAGATAACAAAGTGAGATACTATACCAATATGAGATAACCAAGGGACAGCAAAGGAGATGAGAGACAACATAGTACATTAAGGACAACGATCATTCATTATATGGCTTTTGTTTCACTATCCTGGAGGTCCTTTCAATTAGCTTCACAGTATATGTCCTTATGTATCAAGATTTTGCTCTATTGCAAATCTCTGCTAGTAGAGCCCAAGGTTTCTACTGATTCTGACGAATGAGGGAAACCATTGAGCCTAAGTTCCTTTGAGTCTGGCTTACTTCACTTAATATGATTTTTTCTAAGTCTTTCCATTTCAGATTAGTCTCCTTTTCATGGTCTTGAAATATGTATTTCAATTTGTCTTGATGACTTATCTTTTACCCCACTGAATGAGATTTTTGACAATAGTTTTAAATAGTCCAGTATTTTGTTTTATCATAACAACTGAATTTAAGGATACCAGTCCAGAATAATTCTGACTGGTCCTAGTTGTTGGAATTCAGGATTATTAAATCAAAATGCATGTCCTTTCTTTAGATTTCAGAGTGTGTGTTCAGATGTATTCAGAACATCTTAGTGCAGATAGTTGTATTATAGGGGCTACAAAAAATGTCTCAGATGTATCTGAGTCATCAGAATCTTCCAGTATTGATAAAGAAGAACAACTACTGGGGCCTAGTGGCAGAGTGCTTGCCTAGCATGCACGAAGACCAGGGTTCAATTCCCTGGTACCACATACATAGAAAAAAGCTGGAAGTGGTGCTGAGGCTCAAGTGGTAGAGTGCTGAGCCTTGAGAAAGTCCAAGGACAGTGCCCAGGCCCTGAGCTCAAGCCCATGATGGCAAAAAAAGAACTACACAACTACTATATGCACAATGATAAAATATGCAGATCAAGTTCCAGGGCTCAGGAAGAATATATAATATCTAGGCAGGCAGCCACAGATGGTGACTGAAAAGAAGAAGGTTTTTGAGATGATATCAATAGAAAAAGAGGGCTCTTGGGAAAGCAGTCCCTCATCTGAAAACAAAGTGAGTACTTAGCAAAAAAGATTAAGACAGGAGCCAGTGACCCACACCTGTAATCCTAGCCACTCAGAAGACTGAGGTCTGAGTATTGTAGTTCAAAGCCAGCCTGGGCATGAAAGTCTGTGAGTCTTATCTCCAATTAACTACCAGAAAAGCAGAAGTGGTATAAGTTTTAATGTTAATTTGAAAAGGCATAGCTTTTAAAATAAAGGGTATAACCTTTATTTGGTGAGACAAGGAGTAGAGCACTAGCCTTGAGATGAAGAGCTCAGGGACAGCGCCCAGGCCCAGAGTTCAAGACCCAAGACTAACCAGAAAAGAAAAGAAAAGAAAAAATTATTAAGTTCATGAAAAAGTGGTTGTTCAAGCTTATCACAAATATTTCATGACCTGCTAGGTATAGTGGAACTGTAGATTTATTATTATTATTATTATTATTACTATTATTATTATTTTGCTCTATTGTAGCTAGGTTTTTCATACATTAAAAATATTCACTGTGTTCTTAACTAGAAACTTTTCTCTGGTTTGGTATCCTTTCCAACATAAAAATATGAATCTTTACATCTTGAAAAACCTATTAGACCTTTCTCTACCACTTTTCTTCTGAAATACTTTTCCAATTAACTTTCGATCCATTTTGTGTCTGATAAGAGATGAAACAGTGCTTCCTAGTTAAGATAGAAACAGCTGATATGTGCATAAGTTAATGCTGTACCGTTCCATTTCTTCTGCTATCGAATATAAGGAGTTTTGAGAAACTGGGGTAAAACCAAATAATATTTTTTTTAATTTGTCAAGATTTTCTATGCAAACTTTCTCAAACATTTTAAATAAATGAATATTAGGCTTGAAACTTTTGCACAAAATTTTTCAGTGATATTGCTTTGCTAATTAGCTCTCTCAAACAGTGTGACTATGTGGAGAATATTCAAACTTCATCATATCTGGAAAAGTCAGGGAAGCAAATATAGTTTGAATTATGATTACATGGTTTGATATTGATTCATTATATTTTAATTAACTTTTTGTAAATGTATGCCAGTATCTGGGCCTTGAACTGATGTCAGGCTGCTATCCACTAGATTTTTCACTTGATGTTAATACTCAGCCACTTGTATTATAAGGATTAAACAAAAGCCATATAACGAATGATTGTTGTCCTTAATCTACTATGTTATCTTTCATCTCCTTTGCTGTCCCTTGGGTAACTCATATTGTTACAGTATCTCACTTTGTTATCTGATATATTGAATTTTTTGTATTTGGTTATTTGAAATTTGATAGGGAAGGGGGGAAAACCAAGATAGGGGGTGGGAAGATAATGGGTACCAAGACATGTGAAAGGGTATTGATGGATGTGAATTAATGCACCTTCTATCTGGCAAATATCATGTAACCCTTTTATTAATTACAATAAAAAAATAAAAAAATAAATAAAATAAAACAGTTTGATTGATATTAAATTTTTGCTTAAAATCTTACCTTTTGTTTTACTTAGCCATAAAAATCATCTCACCAGAAGTATTACAGTTTTATAAACCATGGCATTCTTTCAATCCAGACATATTTTAAAATGGTGATCTATGTTCATAATCAAGTTTGAAACTTAGTTATAGATTATTTCTTTGTTGGAAATAGCTCCTATAAATTAGTATTCTACCTCTTATGTGTTTTTAATTAAGATTTTACATATGAATTTTTCTACATTTGTTTTAAATGTTTGATAATACAACCTTTTTAAGGTTTACAACTCCCAGCTCACAGACTACAAAGTGTTTTAAATTAGTAAGAAACTGGAGAAAATATCAAAGATGTTCAGCTACAACTGCCATGTTTAGAATAGATTGTTTGTTATGGTTTGTAGGCTTTTCTAACTCTCAAAAGTCTCTCAAAAAAAGGTGAATTTCTTTGAGCTTTTTTCTTCTCTCTATCATACTTTGTGTTTGTCCTGCTGTCTTTTTAGACATAGCACGAAGCACCTCCCAGATGCAGTCTCTCAATCTCAGACTTCCCAGGCTCCAGAACTGTGAGACAAAAAAAAAACTTCTACTGATTATGATTGACCCAGTCTGTGGTATAGCGACTGCATCACAAAACAGACTAAAAAAGAAAATTGATATTGAAAAGTGAGACTATCACTATAGCAAATAGTTGAACATGTGGAAGCAGCTTTGAAGCTGGATAAAAAGCAGAAGAATTTGGAAGAGCAGGCCAGAAACCCAGTATTGTCACTAGCAAAATATTGAGTTTGTGCTGGTGAGGATTGGGAGAAAGAAGGGTGCTGTAGAGAAAGTCTGAATCCTCTAAGAAGAGTGCTTAGGTAATTTGACAGAATGCTGATGGAAGTATAGTTAGCCAATCTATGGTGTAAATGGAGAACAATTTCCTGGAAGATGGAGTAAAACCCATCCTCTCGGCAGTCTCTCTCTGCTTTAGAGCTTTGTGGAAGAAAAATATATGATAGATGAACTTACAAAGCCAAAGAAGCAGGGTTGCCAAAGGCTTTGTGGTGTCAACCACCACTGTGTGTCCAATAGAGAACACATGCAGAGAACTGGTATAGAGAGTTTAGGGTCTAATGTTGCTTTCCCTGTGTGAATTTACGTGGGTCCTGTTGTCCATTTCTTTTTTGATGTATGCCCTTCCACTGTGTTTGAGAAGCACTTAACCTTAACACTTTGATTTAAAACATCCTAGCTAGACAGAATTTGCCTCAGGATGAATCATGTTTTAGGTCTAGTTATGTCTGATTTAGCTGAGAGTTTGGACCTGTGAGTTGCTGTTGAGTTGCTGTTGGAATACGTGAGGATGTTGGGAGCTATGGAGTATAGAATGGATGTATATTGTGTTTGCAGAAGACATGAATTAGACATGAACTGTGGAGGATCCAGGGCAGGATGTTCGCAGGTGGAATGACTCCTCTATATCCTTTTGGAATTTCATTGCTGTGTTGAGGTGAGTCCTTTAGAAAGTCATTACATCATGACAGTGCTGCCTCATAAATGGAGTAATGTTACCGATACTAGATATAGCCAAATTTTTATCGTATTTACATACATATGTATTTGCATACATATGTTGTATTTACACAAAAATACATATCAAATACTAATAAAAATGTGACTTATTGGACTGTTATCTTAAGGGCACTTCTAAAAATCACTTCTCAAAAAGGAGAGTGTTGCTAGTATGGTATATGTATTCTCAAGTTTCTCCATCTCTGCATGCCACTTGCCAACGATCAAATGTTGCTTTCTTTCAACATTTTTATGCAAAGTAGAGCCTTACCATCAGTAAAATCATGCAGAAAATACCCGTGTCCTCTTTTATGACTGTCAAAGTTTGTTTTATAAACTTGGTGACAAAGCTTAAAAGTGGATCTACCTACTCCATCTCTTAGCAACTACCCCATGATTTTATTTTCACCTTGTATGTTAGAACTTGTACATTCCATGTGGTGATTTGGTATTTAGGTCTCTTGCTTTTATCCTTTCTCTCTCTCCTTGATCTTGGTTCTCAAATTCTTAACACCTTGGAATCTCCCCAGTGCTTTCCAGACGTAAGTCATTTTATATTTTAGTCAAGTTTGCTTGTTGTTTGCAGTGGAAATATTGATCTTCAATGAGCAATGTGAATAACCCACCTAATTCCATTAGATGCCTTACCAGTGTGCCATCCACGTGCACCATAGTTAATACCCTTCATTCACCTGCTTTGTTCAGATGAAGATGGGCACATGCAAGCATATATTGATAGTGTCAGGGATACAGCGTATGCCACAGTGATGAGCAGTGGAGGAAACAGTGATGGTTCAGAGAGTGTTCTAGATCTCTGGAAGTTACTGTGTCATCAGAGTTCCAGTAATGATCTCTTCTTTGTGCCCTAAGTGAAGTTAATTTTTGTCAATTCCCCCACAAGTCTTCTTTCTGTGGCTTACTGAGGCTTTGGGCTCAACATAGTCCCAAACTCAAGTGATTCTTCCAGAGACTCCACTTCATGCTGGTTTATTGTAAACTTCAATTGGGAGTCTAGTTTTCTCCCTGACACCTTATTGATTAGGCAGCAGGGGCTCTGTCCTATATAGTCTCAAACCTTGTTAGAAAGATTAATGGAACTGGGAACTTGGTTATGGACAGGAAAATATGTGCTGACTAATTTAGATATGACAAGAATGATTTGAACTAATACCAGCTAAATCATAGAAGAAATCTCTAACAACACAAATTCTTTATATCTGCTTATATGTTAATGGTTTACATTTTCTTATATAAAAATTTCACTGCGGCTGGGCACCAGTGTCTCATACCTGAAATTTTAGCTACTCTGGAGCCTAATATATTTGCAGTTTAAAGCCAGCCCAAGCTTCAAAGACCATGGGAATCGTATTTCCAATTAACCATAAAAAGCCAAAAGTGCAGCTCTGGCTCAAGTGTAGAGTGTCAGCTTTGAGTGAAAAAGGTAAGGTTCAGCATTTAGGCCCTGAGTTCAAGTCCCAGTATTGTCCCTTGCCCCGTCCTCCCTGCCACACACACACACACACACACACACACACACACACACACACACTCATTGAATACATCAGGTTCCAGAAGCCTCTAATTCTGACTGTCTTAGAAAAGCCATGTAAGGGTCACAGCATGATCCAAGCATGTTCAGAAGAAGCTGAGATGGAAGATGTGCAGATGTCTTAAAATACGGAGCACTCTGGTTTTTACTCAAACCTATTGTATTCATCCAGTGCTAACATCTGCTATGAATTTGCCTCTACTTTAAAAAGTTCTATTTATATATTCAGAAAATGTTTAGATGTTGAGAAGAAAATCATACAGATAGAAACTAAAGAAAGAAAGCTTTTTGGCTTGTTATATCATGGTTTCACACTTTAGTAGCATCTTTAAAGGCTGCATTGTTTTTTTATTGTAATTAGTAAAAGGGTTACATGATATTTGCCAGATAGAAGGTGCATTCATTCACATACATTGATACCCTTTCACATGTCTTGGTACCCGTTTCCCTCCCCCCCACACCCCCCATCCCTCTTGGTTTTCCCCCCTTCCCTATCAAATTTCAAATATTCAAATACAAATAAATTCAATATATCAGATAACAAAGTGAGATACTATACCAATATGAGATAACTAAATCTACCCCTTTTCCAATCTTTGCAATTACAGTATTAAAAAGTATATTATGAAGGTGCACATTATCAGAATGGATATGTAAGAAATATGGAAGGGTCAAGCTAGAGAGATGAGCTTTGAGATGTGATCTCTACATTAACTGTTCTCTAGAGAGAAGCCAGAAATAGAATGAAAACAATATGTCATACTTATAGACCTGAGCTCCCAATGTTTATCTTATATCTAACTTTGCCGAAACTTTATCAAATTTTTATACTTATATGTATCATATTTTATAAACGTTTTTCTTGAATATGGAAATTCAGAGAGATTCTGTTGAAATGCATTAAATTAGGAAAATTAATTATTGACAGATTCTGTGAAGACAATTACTAGGTCTGTGAATAATGTAGAATGCACTCCAGGGCATTCAATTTCTTCCTCCTCCTCCTCCTCTACCTCCTCCTCCTCCTCCTTCTCCTCCTCCTCCTCCTCCACCTCCTCCTCCTCCTCCTCCTCCTCCTCCTCCTCCTCCTCCTCCACCTCCTCCTCCTCCTTCTTCTTCTTCTTCTTCTTCTTCTTCTTCTTCTTCTTCTTCTTCTTCTTCTTCTTCTCCTTCTTCTTCTTCTTCTTCTTCTTCTTCTTCTTCTTCTTCTTCTTCTTCTTCTTCTTCTTCTTCTGCTTCTGCTTCTTCTGCTTCTTAATATATTTTTATTGTAATTAATAAAAGGGTTACATTATATGCACCAGATAGAGGGTGCATTACTTCACAAACATTGATACCCTTTCTCATGTCTTGGCCCCCATTTCCCTCCCCCTACCCCCGCCCCTCATCTTGTTTTCCCCCCTTTCCTGTCGGACTTCAAATAACCAAATACGCATGTATACAATATATCAGATAACCCGGCGAAATACTGTAACAATATGAGATAATGAAGGGACAGCAAAAGAGATGACAGATAACATAGCACATTAAGGACAATAATCACTCATTATATGGCTTTTGTTTCTATATCCTAGAGGTCCTTTCATTTAGCGTCATAGTGTATACAGACCTTATGTGTCTAGGTTTTGCTCTATTGCAAATCTCTGCTAGAAGAGCCCAAGGTTTCTACTGATTTTGACAAATGAGGGAAACCATTGAGCCTATGTTCCTTTGAGTCTGGTTTACTTCACTTAGTATGATTTTTTTTTCTAAGTCTTTCCATTTCCTTCCAAATGGGGCGATGTCATTCTTTCTGACCGCAGCATAGAATTCCATTGTGTACAAATACCACAACTTGTTGATCCACTCATCAAATGAGGGACATCTAGGTTGGATCCATATCTTTGCTATGGTGAATAGTGCTGCAATGAACATCGCGGTGCTAGTGGATTTAGCATGTCCTTGTTTCTGGACGATTGGGTAAATGCCAAGTAGTGGAATTGCTGGGTCATAGGGGAGCTCTATGCTTAGTCTTTTGAGAAACTGCCATATTGCTGCTTTCCATAGTGGTTGAACGAGTTTGCACTCTCATCAGCAGTGTAGTAGTGATCCCTCCTGGCCACATCCCTGCCAGCATCTGCTGTTTTTAGATATCTTAATCATGGCCATTCTAACTGGAGTGAGGTGGAATCTTAGAGTTGTTTTGATTTGTATTTTTTTTATGGCTAGACATGTAGAGATGTCTAGGCATGCAATTCCTTTTTTTTTCTTTCTTTTTTGTTTTTTTATTGTAATTAGTAAAAGGGTTACATGATATTTGCCAGATAGAAGGTGCATTAATTTGCATACATTGATACCCTTTCACATGTCTTGGTACCCATTTCCCTCCCCCACACCCATCTTGGTTTTCCCCCCTTCCCTATCAAATTTCAAATATCCAAATACAAATGAATTCAATATATCAGATAACAAAGTGAGATACTATACCAATATGAGATAACCAAGGGTTAGCAAAGGAGATGAGAGACAACATAGTACATTAAGGACAACAATCATTCATTATATGGCTTTTGTTTCAATATCCTGGAGGTCCTTTCAATTAGATTCACATTATATGGCCTTATGTATCAAGATTTTGCTCTATTGCAGATCTCTGCTAGTAGAGCCCAAGGTTTCTACTGATTATGACGAATGAGGGAAGCCATTGAGCCTAAGTTCCTTTGAGTCTGGCTTACTTCACTTAATATAAATTTTTCTAAATCTTTCCATTTCCTAACAAATGGGGTGATGTCATTCTTTCTGACAGCAGCATAGAATTCCATTGTGTACAAATACCACAACTTGTTGATCCCCTCATCAACTGAGGGACATCTAGGTTGGTTCCATATCTTTGCTATGGTGAATAGTGCTGCAATGAACATCGCTGTGCTAGTGGATTTAGCATGTCCTTGTTTCTGGACGATTGGGTAAATGCCAAGTAGTGGAATTGCTGGGTCATAGGGGAGCTCTATGTTTAGTCTTTTGAGAAACTGCCATACTGCTGCTTTCCATAGTGGTTGAACGAGTTTGCACTCTCATCCGCAGTGTAATAGTGACCCTCCTGGCCACATCCCTGCGAGCATCTGATGTTTTTAGATTTCTTAATCATGGCCATTCTAACTGGAGTGAGGTGGAATCTTAGAGTTGTTTTGATTGGTATTTCTTTTATGGCTAGAGATGTCTAGGCATGCAATTTCTTTAATGCTAAAACGAATCCTTTAGTTCTACAGTAACAATTTTGATATTTCTCTATTATCAGTGTATCAATTATCTTGTGATAGTGTCTTGTAAGTTTAATTTATTGATGTATCCTAATGTGATGAAGCCATATAGATTGTATTCTTTCACATCATATGATAATTTGGAGATATTTTTCAGAATTTTTATAGAGATCATAAAATGTTTCTTAGTATTTATTTATATTTTTATTGTAAAGTATAGAGGGGTTAAGGTTACATTCGCGAGCTAGTAGGTGCATTACTTCTCATACATTGATACCCCTTCTCATATTTTGTCCCATTTCCCTCCCCCACCCACTCTCAATCATCTTGTTTTTCCCCTTCCCTTTCCTATTTCAAATAATCAAATTCAGATCATAAGATTTTTATTAAAAAATTTTCAGAAAGGAGTTGCTGAGTGTGAGAAATAAAACACATTCCTCTCATTGTTTACCGTTTGTTTGGGGCTCACAATAGCTGGACCAATTTTACTTAGTGCATTTGGAAAGTCAGGGGAGCCCTGGCAGTTTTTTAGAGTGGAAGCTGGGTGACCACCACAGATAGTCTTCCTGTGGAGTCCAGAGTGAGCTTTTGTTTAGAGAATGGGGATTTCCAGTCTCTAAAGACACCACTGTAACTGAAGGAACTTTGGAAGTTTTTAATATCAGCTATTGGCAGTTGTTATCATTACTGGTATTGGGACTTACACTGAACACTTGATGCTTTCTAGTCAGGCAGTCAACACAAGCCATCCCTTCACACCTTGTCACTTTACTTATTCTAGAACAGTATCTTGTGTTGTTGCCTGGGACTGGCCTTCCTTCTCATGGACTTCTTTGTAGCTGGGATGCTAGGTATGAACTGACACACTTGTCTCATGGTTTGAGACCAGGCCTTAACTAATGTTTTTGCTCAATCTTCCTGGGTAGCTGTGATTACAGACAGCCACAAGCCACTGTACCTAATGTGAGTGGCAGTTTATCCATCTCAGCAGGACTCATGAGAAAAAGAGTACTTTTTGAATTCTAAGTCATCCTTTTCAAAAACCTTGTTTTTCTTAGAAATGTACTTATTAATCAGGATGAACTTGGATGGTAATTATATGGTAATTTGTTTTCACTACTTCATAAATTTATAATGGTGGTAATTTGAACTTATTTCACTTTATAAAATTCTTTATAAATATAAGTTGCTGGTGATAATGTTTACTACTAGCCATTTTTCCTCCATGCAGTTTAACAAAGTAAAGTAATATACCTTTTAAACTGATAATTAATAGACAAATGTTTTTGACAAAGTGGTACACTTTTTAAACTGATAACCAATAGACCAATATGTAAATTATTCTTATTTCTTTACCAAGAAAGATAAATCCATTATTCTTTCTTTTTTTTCTTTATTTTTTTATTGTACTTAAAAGTAATGATATTTTAATTTAAAAGATTTTAATGTGGAGATTTTTCAGATCAGAATATTTGAAAACACTGTTGGAAGTCATGTACTGGTGACTCATATCTATAATCCTAGCTACTAATAGGAGGCTGCGATATTTGAGTCAAGGTTCGAAGCCAGCACTCAATAAGAAAGTCCATGGGACTCTCAACTCCATTAACAATCAGGAAGTGGAGATGTGGCTCAAAATGGTAGAGTACCAGCCTTGCGCCCCAAAATATGTATATAATATTCATATATATGTGTATCTGTTTCTATATTTCTGCTTGCATATATAGAGAAATACAAATTTGTTTAAAATCAAATATTACATACAGATATTTAGATCTATAAATAAGTAACAATTCTAATACTTCTGTGGAAGGATAGTTTAGTTAGAAACCCAGTTCCTGGGGCTGGGATTTTGGCCTAGTGGTAGAGTGCTTGCCTAGTATGCACGAAGACCCGGTTTAATTCCTCGGTACCACATGCCTAGATAAAAGCTGGAAGTGGTGTTGAGGCTCAAGTGGTAGAGCTCTAGTCTTGAGAAAGTCCAAAGACAGTGCTTAGGCTCTGAGATCAAGCCCAGGACTGGAAAAAAACCCACAAAAAAACAAAAAACTCCAATGCTTTGTCTCATTTGACACACCCGGGACCAGAGTTCTAGTCCATGATGGACTAAAAAAAATGAGAGAGAGAGAGAGAAAATTGGCGGTAAGAGTGATGATCAGGATACATTCTATTTCTATGACTTGTCCAAAATCTTCTAGCCCCTACTTATAGGGAAAAAGATTTCTGGTCTATCTTTTAATTTCTTAGTGGCACTTTGTTCCATTTTTTTCTGTAGGTTATGCAATGTTAGGTTAGTTTAGATTTTAACTTTTTGGGTCAAAGAAAGATGTCACCATAAATATTTTAGCCAGTGTTTCAGAGACAGTTTTGATAATCTTTGAAATATAATGTTATAAATAAAGTTCCAATATGTAGTAATTATGTTGTGGCTAAAATCTGAACATTGGATGATAATAAGACACCTACATCTATAGATCCCTAAATGCTAGATAATAATGCTTTGTAACACCGCAACTAGAAATCTGTACTGTTCTTATTAATATGAACTGCTAAAGGCTATGAAAGATTGACAGGAACTATACAGGATTCCATTTTTTGTTTGTTGAAATATAAACTAGAGCTGTTCATTGAATAAAACACCACTCAGCTGGTATATATTTATGTTTGCATTACAGGAAGTCTAGAAAATGTAAGGCATAATTCTTATGTATAAGTATTAAAATTTGTCTTTTAAATTTTATCAGAACATTCAAAATCACAATATCCATTTCTCTTAGGGTCTTTGATATATAGATTATTGTACTAAGATCCTAGGAAGAACATAACTAAATTTCTTCTATCTTGTAGATACTTATAACAAAGAATTCATCTGTCTGTTTGCCATAATGTTGGACACAGAAAGTCCTTTAACAAATACATACTGGGAAAATTACCCAAACTCAGTGTGTACTCCTTTTTATGATAAAATATTATTCAATTATGAAGACCTAAATAGCACGTGAGTGACTGATATGAGGTATCATTAACCATGTTTTAATGCCTAAAGGCAGAATAGATTTCAGATGGGACCAATTTTCAAGTTGTAACTTAGTGAGAGATAATCACTTTATCTCACATCATCTTTCTTTTTTTGCCAGCTCAGGGCCAGAGCATTGCCCTTGGGCTTTCTCAAGGCTAGTGCTTTACCACTTGAACCACAGCACCACTTCCACATTTTTTCTATGTATGTGGTACAGAGGAATTGAACCCCAGTCTTTGTTAATGCTAGGCAAGCACTCTAGACAGTAGGCCAAACTCCCGGTCTCACATCATCTCTTTTAAAAAAAAATTTGCGCCAAGGTAATAATTTTATTCTGTGTAGGAGGAAATTTGCTATCGTTTGCTTATAACACATCAAGCAACATCTGCAGTATGGTACAGGTTAGTAAGCCTGTAATTTAGAATTGGAAATATTGATTGCATCTTTCTTCTCTCAAACTTTCTGCCTTATTCCTGAAGAGATTTTTACTCATATATTTGATTTAGCCAAAGTTTCAACCACCATTGAGTGAAGTAAACTGTTATCTTTACAGATTGCATTCTAGGATGAACTCATTTCCTCTGCAGTACAATTATTCATGTTTAAATGATATTCTGTCCTCTGGAAAGATTTAAAATGCATGCAAAGATAATTAGGAACTATATGCATTTTGTTTTCTCCTTAGATTTTTATCATCCAGAGATTTAGATTACACCATTTTTAATTGCTTTGGGCTAGAATACAGCTTTTAAATGTAGTTAAGCCACCCAGAGATAATATTTTAAGAATGCTTTAGTATGTGTTAGCAAAATATAATCAGGAAACTGCTATTTATGATGAGAAGTATGTTGGATTAAAAGACGAATGAAGCAGAGGGAGTGGGAACTGGAACGTGTTCATGAGAGGATAGTGTGGCTGAAGAGAGTTGTACATACAAACATACGACATTATTTAGCTGTGAGTTGGGCAACTTAAATGATGTCATTTGTTCTTATCAATTTTTGTTTTTGGTTCTTGCATGTGGAATGCTTCTGTTGGCTTGCTGAAGCTTCATTTCTGTGACAATTAACTTAGAGCAGGCTGACAGGTTGAACAAAAATGCAGACCATAGGCCATCCCCATTTTCCTTGTATTCTTAGTTAAACACAGAGCATAGTGTTTGCATCTGCTACATGCTAAGAAAATGGGACTCAACATGGAGTTTTCAGACCCCTAGGTTTCCTTGAGATTTTAGGAGGTTAGAAGATAAGGTTTCCATAGTAATGATAAAGCATTATTTGCTGTTTTTTTGTGTGTTTGAGGTTTGCTTCACTGGTACAAACTCAATAATAGGCAAAGGTGCTGTAAAGCCTTAGTATATCACTGAAAGGACACTACACTAGTAGTTTTTGTAACCTTTACTACCAAGTGCTCAGGCCTAATTGTGATCAGACAATCCCATGTCCTTGTAGAGTAGTCAGATACTGTCAATAAATCTCAGTACATTGAGTGCATACTTTTAAACAGTTTGTGTGGCATGGTGAGACTCATTCACAAAGTACTTCTGCTGGAATGATGATACTTGATCAGATTGTAAGCTAAACAACTATTTTGATTTCATATCCCTTTTCTAGCTTTCTTATCTGAATAACATCAAATTTTGTTCATGCAGCATAACCAGAATGACAAATCCAAGCAGATTTAATTCAGAACACAATATGAGAAATATTGTCTTCTATCAAGTCAAATATTAGAGAGATGTGTACGATTTGTCAAAAGTTAATGCAGTTTTCACCACATATTTTTGTTAGAGTATATCAGTAGCTCATTAAATATATAATTCTTGTGAACATGGCCTACAAGATGGTTGAATAACCAAACTGTTTTTTAGTTACTTGATTTCAACTTCACATTTGAAAAAATATAAGTTGATAAAACTCACATAATCATATGCTTTCTAGAGTTTTCAGTAGTTTTGAAAGTTATCATGGTATTTTCAAGCCAAAGAAATTTTAGAGCAATTCTTGTTTGTGGCCTCTTGAAAATTAATAGGCATGTATCTGAGTTGCATTTTTGCCTATACACTTGCACTTTGTAAACAAACATAAAACACTTATGCATTTAATCATGAAGAAATGGAATGTAGAAATGACATACAGTCATTTAGGAGAAAAGCTTAAACCATAACATTTCACTGATGAACCATACCAAACATTTAAAGGAGAATCAATAATGACTATTTAGTTGTTTCAAAAACTAAAAGAAGATGGATTACATTGAAATTCATTTTATGAGGCCAGGCATTGACTTGTTACTGAAGGATAAGTTAAGATACCTCGAAGAAAACCCAAATCCCAATATTGATTGAAACACTGTGCACCATACTCAAGAAGTGGTAAGGGCTCAACCACAGGTGAATGGACAAAGTATATGTATTATATACACAAAATTGGGTATTATTGAACCCTAGAAAAGAAGGGAGTTCAACCACAGGCAGCTGTAGGGACGAATTCTGAAGATGTTGTGTTAAGCAAAGTAACTTCATCACAAGACAACAAAGACTTGTGCAAGTTACCTAAAATAGACAGTCTCACGGTGTTGCGGTGATGGGTAGCAGAGAACAGAGGCAAGAGAGTTACTGATCCTGGGCACTGAAACCCAATTGTACAAGATGAATAAATTCTGGAGGCTCTGCTTTATGGAAAGAGAAGAATCTCATGGCCAGTAGTTACCAAAAAATAAAGAAATGAAGATTTAAAGGGTCATGACCAGATTAGGACACTCATGATTAACTGAGGATTTGCTATGCTTCTTCCAATGAACTAGGCTTCAGCGTCCTTTATTTTTGCTTTGTGTGCCATTCTACATTAGACCTTACTCTGTTTCTCTTACCAGCTTTCATTTGTTTTATTTTTTAGTAGAGCTCAGAAGACTAAGAAAGTTGGTTGCTGTGGAAACAAAACCCTTCTTTTTCACAAATATTTTTCTAAATGTCATGCTTAGGTTCTCCCTAAGCCTGAGTTGCTATGCCAGTGTCCCTCCTCTGTTTGTTGGACAAGGCTGGACAAATGTGTTTGCCACAAGTTCCCAAGTAAAAGCACTGCTGTAGTATTCTACATTTAATTTCACTTGAAGACAGGGCATGAAATTCTAGGAATTATTTAGCCTTAGAAAGAAGTGAAAGAAACAGCCAGAGTAGTAGTTACATGGAGCACTACTGCCCAAAGTGTTTTCATGAATCAGTGTTTCAGTGAAGGTTCATCATCACTTATGAGCTATCATAGCATACCAGGTATCCCCTTATCCTTCACAGAATAACCTTAATATTTATCTGTGCAGTGTTCAGATATTTTCAAAGCTATCAGTGCTCTGGTAGCTTAGGCAATGTCTTTAAATCTTGACCCTCACTTTGTACTAAATAATTTTCATAAAGCCAGTACCTTTAAAAAGTTTTAGCAACTCTATTGTGTGAATTAATGAAAGATAAATACTGTACTCATGATTTTTGAGGACAGAGTTGTGTGTGCTATACTATTTGAATCATGTCCCTGGCCCTTTCTGCTTTAGTTATTTTTTTTCCTTTCTAAGAGTTTGAGTTTTTTTCTGGGTTGCTTTTCTGCCCCAACCTTCCTATCTCCACTGATATTATTGGTGTTTGTTTCTTCTAAGAGACAGATTGAGATCATTTATAGGCTCTTGTAGAAAAAAACGCCTTGGTAGTTATCTGTTGTCAATCATTACTTATGATTCATGCTACTGAAGGTGATTTTACTATAATTCCAGTTTAGTTGGTACCTTATTGAATGCTTGTGCCATATTAGGAAGCTAAATATCCCTCAGTAAATCCTTTCTGGTACTCACAAGAAGTCTGAAAAGAAGTTGAATGAATTATATTTATTCCAAATGATTTGAAAACATCAGTTGTCTAAAAAGAATAGGTATATCATAGCCTTTAAATGTCAGTTAGCATTAACAATTCCTGGTTAGGAGATGATTGGGAAGGGGTGGAGGAAGAGAAAGGGGTACAAAAATATGAGAATGGGTTATCAAGGTTTGAGAAGTAATATACCCCTTACCCGATGTATGTAACTGCAATCCCTCTGTACTTTATCCTGATAATAAAATACAATTTAAAAACTTCATTGTAAATTTACATCCAGCTTTTAGGACAGTCTCCAGTGCTTATATTCTAGAGGGAACCAGATAATAAATACTAAGCATAATAAAGTAGTAAATTATATTGCACATAGGAACATGACATCAGAAGGATAAAAGGAGAAAAGTTCACAGGAATAAGGATTGAAAATGCATGAGGCAGGGTAGCAGTGCCTGAATGGTCTTTGAGAAAGTGATCTATGAGCAAAGTGTGCAGGTTGGGGGTTTGGTGACCATCAGGGAGAAACACACAGGCAGAGGAAAGTGATGATCTGAGCTGTTTCATGTTAGAGATCACCTGCCACCCTGAAGTAACATCAAGTATGTACACCACTGCACTTAGTGGGAGTGAAGGGCGAGGAGGAGATGGGATCAGAGAGGAGGCAGGCAGGACTGCTGCTATGCTTGCAGATAACAGAAGGTCTTGACACTCTCTTCCGGGAGTTTGGCTTTGACTGAATGAAGAGAGACTATGCATGCCTGGATTTTGGACACAGCCATGCTAGCATCTGACTTAGCCTTTGCAAAGACCTGGCAGCTCTGTTAAGAATACCTCTTGCCTCATGTCATTGTTGGTCTTCTAGCATATTCAGGAGTCTAATTTTTTTGCAGATATCTATGATCAACTTCACTTCTGGGCATTTCACGGTAGATGATTAAAATGCATTGACTTCTTTGTAATGTACTTAGGCTTTAATTTTCTAGGGCATTCAGGTATTCCCATATTATTGAAAGCATGCTATTTAAGAGGAGTAGAAATCTTTATGGTTTCTGGATTGTCTTCTTCAGATTAGTCTCCTTTTCATGGTCTTGAAATATGTATTTCAATTTGTCTTGATGACTTATCTTTTACCCCACTGAATGAGATTTTTGACAATAGTTTTAAATAGTCCAGTATTTTGTTTTATCATAACAACTGAATTTAAGGATACCAGTCCAGAATAATTCTGACTGGTCCTAGTTGTTGGAATTCAGGATTATTAAATCAAAATGCATGTCCTTTCTTTAGATTTCAGAGTGTGTGTTCAGATGTATTCAGAACATCTTAGTGCAGATAGTTGTATTATAGGGGCTACAAAAAATGTCTCAGATGTATCTGAGTCATCAGAATCTTCCAGTATTGATAAAGAAGAACAACTACTGGGGCCTAGTGGCAGAGTGCTTGCCTAGCATGCACGAAGACCAGGGTTCAATTCCCTGGTACCACATACATAGAAAAAAGCTGGAAGTGGTGCTGAGGCTCAAGTGGTAGAGTGCTGAGCCTTGAGAAAGTCCAAGGACAGTGCCCAGGCCCTGAGCTCAAGCCCATGATGGCAAAAAAAAGAACTACACAACTACTATATGCACAATGATAAAATATGCAGATCAAGTTCCAGGGGTCAGGAAGAATATATAATATCTAGGCAGGCAGCCACAGATGGTGACTGAAAAGAAGAAGGTTTTTGAGATGATATCAATAGAAAAAGAGGGCTCTTGGGAAAGCAGTCCCTCATCTGAAAACAAAGTGAGTACTTAGCAAAAAAGATTAAGACAGGAGCCAGTGACCCACACCTGTAATCCTAGCCACTCAGAAGACTGAGGTCTGAGTATTGTAGTTCAAAGCCAGCCTGGGCATGAAAGTCTGTGAGGCTTATCTCCAATTAACCACCAGAAAAGCAGAAGTGGTATAAGTTTTAATGTTAATTTGAAAAGGCATAGCTTTTAAAATAAAGGGTATAACCTTTATTTGGTGAGACAAGGAGTAGAGCACTAGCCTTGAGATGAAGAGCTCAGGGACAGCGCCCAGGCCCAGAGTTCAAGACCCAAGACTAACCAGAAAAGAAAAGAAAAGAAAAAATTATTAAGTTCATGAAAAAGTGGTTGTTCAAGCTTATCACAAATATTTCATGACCTGCTAGGTATAGTGGAACTGTAGATTTATTATTATTATTATTATTATTATTACTATTATTATTATTTTGCTGTATTGTAGCTAGGTTTTTCATACATTAAAAATATTCACTGTGTTCTTAACTAGAAACTTTTCTCTGGTTTGGTATCCTTTCCAACATAAAAATATGAATCTTTACATCTTGAAAAACCTATTAGACCTTTCTCTACCACTTTTCTTCTGAAATACTTTTCCAATTAACTTTCAATCCATTTTGTGTCTGATAAGAGATGAAACAGTGCTTCCTAGTTGAGATAGAAACAGCTGATATGTGCATAAGTTAATGCTGTACCGTTCCATTTCTTCTCCTATCGAATATAAGGAGTTTTGAGAAACTGGGGTAAAACCAAATAATATTTTTTTTAATTTGTCAAGATTTTCTATGCAAACTTTCTCAAACATTTTAAATAAATTAATATTAGGCTTGAAACTTTTGCACAAAAGTTTTCAGTGATATTGCTTTGCTTATTAGCTCTCTCAAACAGTGTGACTATGTGGAGAATATTCAAACTTCATCATATCTGGAAAAGTCAGGGAAGCAAATATAGTTTGAATTATGATTACATGGTTTGATATTGATTCATTATATTTTAATTAACTTTTTGTAAATGTATGCCAGTATCTGGGCCTTGAACTGATGTCAGGCTGCTATCCACTAGATTTTTCACTTGATGTTAATACTCAGCCACTTGTATTATAATGATTAAACAAAAGCCATATAACGAATGATTGTTGTCCTTAATCTACTATGTTATCTTTCATCTCCTTTGCTGTCCCTTGGGTAACTCATATTGTTACAGTATCTCACTTTGTTATCTGATATATTGAATTTATTTGTATTTGGTTATTTGAAATTTGATACGGAAGGGGGGAAAACCAAGATAGGGGGTGGGTGGTGGGTGGGGGGGAAGATAATGGGTACCAAGACATGTGAAAGGGTATTGATGGATGTGAATTAATGCACCTTCTATCTGGCAAATATCATGTAACCCTTTTATTAATTACAATAAAAAAATAAAAAAATAAATAAAATAAAACAGTTTGATTGATATCAAATTTTTGCTTAAAATCTTACCTTTTGTTTTACTTAGCCATAAAAATCATCTCACCAGAAGTATTACAGTTTTATAAACCGTGGCATTCTTTCAATGCAGACATATTTTAAAATGGTGATCTATGTTCATAATCATGTTTGAAACTTAGTTATAGATTATTTCTTTGTTGGAAATAGCTCCTATAAATTAGTATTCTACCTCTTATGTGTTTTTAATTAAGATTTTACATATGAATTTTTCTACATTTGTTTTAAATGTTTGATAATACAACCTTTTTAAGGTTTACAACTCCCAGCTCACAGACTACAAAGTGTTTTAAATTAGTAAGAAACTGGAGAAAATATCAAAGATGTTCAGCTACAACTGCCATGTTTAGAATAGATTGTTTGTTATGGTTTGTAGGCTTTTCTAACTCTCAAAAGTCTCTCAAAAAAAGGTGAATTTCTTTGAGCTTTTTTCTTCTCTCTATCATACTTTGTGTTTGTCCTGCTGTCTTTTTAGACATAGCACGAAGCACCTCCCAGATGCAGTCTCTCAATCTCAGACTTCCCAGTCTCCAGAACTGTGAGACAAAAAAATAAACTTCTACTGATTATGATTGACCCAGTCTGTGGTATAGCGACTGCATCACAAAACAGACTAAAAAAGAAAATTGATATTGAAAAGTGAGACTATCACTATAGCAAATAGTTGAACATGTAGAAGCAGCTTTGAAGCTGGATAAAAACCAGAAGAATTTGGAAGAGCAGGCCAGAAACCCAGTATGGTCACTAGCAAAATATTGAGTTTGTGCTGGTGAGGATTGGGAGAAAGAAGGGTGCTGTAGAGAAAGTCTGAATCCTCTAAGAAGAGTGCTTAGGTAATTTGACAGAATGCTGATGGAAGTATAGTTAGCCAATCTATGGTGTAAATGGAGAACAATTTCCTGGAAGATGGAGTAAAACCCATCCTCTCGGCAGTCTCTCTCTGCTTTAGAGCTTTGTGGAAGAAAAATATATGATAGATGAACTTACAAAGCCAAAGAAGCAGGGTTGCCAAAGGCTTTGTGGTGTCAACCACCACTGTGTGTCCAATAGAGAACACATGCAGAGAACTGGTATAGAGAGTTTAGGGTCTAATGTTGCTTTCCCTGTGTGAATTTACGTGGGTCCTGTTGTCCATTTCTTTTTTGATGTATGCCCTTCCACTGTGTTTGAGAAGCACTTAACCTTAACACTTTGATTTAAAACATCCTAGCTAGACAGAATTTGCCTCAGGATGAATCATGTTTTAGGTCTAGTTATGTCTGATTTAGCTGAGAGTTTGGACCTGTGAGTTGCTGTTGAGTTGCTGTTGGAATACGTGAGGATGTTGGGAGCTATGGAGTATAGAATGGATGTATATTGTGTTTGCAGAAGACATGAATTAGACATGAACTGTGGAGGATCCAGGGCAGGATGTTCGCAGGTGGAATGACTCCTCTATACCCTTTTGGAATTTCATTGCTGTGTTGAGGTGAGTCCTTTAGAAAGTCATTACATCATGACAGTGCTGCCTCATAAATGGAGTAATGTTACCGATACTAGATATAGCCAAATTTTTATCGTATTTACATACATATGTATTTGCATACATATGTTGTATTTACACAAAAATACATATCAAATACTAATAAAAATGTGACTTATTGGACTGTTATCTTAAGGGCACTTCTAAAAATCACTTCTCAAAAAGGAGAGTGTTGCTAGTATGGTATATGTATTCTCAAGTTTCTCCATCTCTGCATGCCACTTGCCAACGATCAAATGTTGCTTTCTTTCAACATTTTAATGCAAAGTAGAGCCTTACCATCAGTAAAATCATGCAGAAAATACCCGTGTCCTCTTTTATGACTGTCAAGGTTTGTTTTATAAACTTGGTGACAAAGCTTAAAAGTGGATCTACCTACTCCATCTCTTAGCAACTACCCCATGATTTTATTTTCACCTTGTATGTTAGAACTTGTACATTCCATGTGGTGATTTGGTATTTAGGTCTCTTGCTTTTATCCTTTCTCTCTCTCCTTGATCTTGGTTCTCAAATTCTTAACACCTTGGAATCTCCCCAGTGCTTTCCAGACGTAAGTCATTTTATGTTTTAGTCAAGTTTGCTTGTTGTTTGCAGTGGAAATATTGATCCTCAATGAGCAATGTGAATAACCCACCTAATTCCATTAGATGCCTTACCAGTGTGCCGTCCACGTGCACCATAGTTAATACCCTTCATTCACCTGCTTTGTTCAGATGAAGATGGGCACATGCAAGCATATATTGATAGTGTCAGGGATACAGCGTATGCCACAGTGATGAGCAGTGGAGGAAACAGTGATGGTTCAGAGAGTGTTCTAGATCTCTGGAAGTTACTGTGTCATCAGAGTTCCAGTAATGATCTCTTCTTTGTGCCCTAAGTGAAGTTAATTTTTGTCAATTCCCCCACAAGTCTTCTTTCTGTGGCTTACTGAGGCTTTGGCTCAACATAGTCCCAAACTCAAGTGATTCTTCCAGAGATTCCACTTCATGCTGGTTTATTGTAAACTTCAATTGGGAGTCTAGTTTTCTCCCTGACACCTTATTGATTAGGCAGCAGGGGCTCTGTCCTATATAGTCTCAAACCTTGTTAGAAAGATTAATGGAACTGGGAACTTGGTTATGGACAGGAAAATATGTGCTGACTAATTTAGATATGACAAGAATGATTTGAACTAATACCAGCTAAATCATAGAAGAAATCTCTAACAACACAAATTCTTTATATCTGCTTATATGTTAATGGTTTACATTTTCTTATATAAAAATTTCACTGCGGCTGGGCACCAGTGTCTCATACCTGAAATTTTAGCTACTCTGGAGCCTAATATATTTGCAGTTTAAAGCCAGCCCAAGCTTCAAAGACCATGGGAATCGTATTTCCAATTAACCATAAAAAGCCAAAAGTGCAGCTCTGGCTCAAGTGTAGAGTGTCAGCTTTGAGTGAAAAAGCTAAGGTTCAGCATTTAGGCCCTGAGTTCAAGTCCCAGTATTGTCCCTTGCCCCGTCCTCCCTGCCACACACACACACACACACACACACACACACACACACACACTCATTGAATACATCAGGTTCCAGAAGCCTCTAATTCTGACTGTCTTAGAAAAGCCATGTAAGGGTCACAGCATGATCCAAGCATGTTCAGAAGAAGCTGAGATGGAAGATGTGCAGATGTCCTAAAATACGGAGCACTCTGGTTTTTTCTCAAACCTATTGTATTCATCCAGTGCTAACATCTGCTATGAATTTGCCTCTACTTTAAAAAGTTCTATTTATATATTCAGAAAATGTTTAGATGTTGAGAAGAAAATCATACAGATAGAAACTAAAGAAAGAAAGCTTTTTGGCTTGTTATATCATGGTTTCACACTTCAGTAGCATCTTTAAAGGCTGCATTGTTTTTTTATTGTAATTAGTAAAAGGGTTACATGATGTTTACCATATAGAAGGTGCATTCATTCACATACATTGATACCCTTTCACATGTCTTGGTACCCGTTTCCCTCCCCCCCACACCCCCCATCCGTCTTGGTTTTCCCCCCTTCCCTATCAAATTTCAAATATTCAAATACAAATAAATTCAATATATCAGATAACAAAGTGAGATACTATACCAATATGAGATAACCAAGGGACAGCAAAGGAGATGAGAGAAAACATAGTACATTAAGGACAACAATCATTCATTATATGGCTTTTGTTTCACTATCCTGGAGGTCCTTTCAATTAGCTTCACATTATATGTCCTTATGTATCAAGATTTTGCTCTATTGCAAATCTCTGCTAGTAGAGTCCAAGGTTTCTACTGATTATGACGAATGAGGGAAACCATTGAGCCTAAGTTCCTTTGAGTCTGGCTTACTTCACTTAATATGATTTTTTTCTAAGTCTTTCCATTTCAGATTAGTCTCCTTTTCATGGTCTTGAAATATGTATTTCAATTTGTCTTGATGACTTATCTTTTACCCCACTGAATGAGATTTTTGACAATAGTTTTAAATAGTCCATTATTTTGTTTTATCATAACAACTGAATTTAAGGATACCAGTCCAGAATAATTCTGACTGGTCCTAGTTGTTGGAATTCAGGATTATTAAATCAAAATGCATGTCCTTTCTTTAGATTTCAGAGTGTGTGTTCAGATGTATTCAGAACATCTTAGTGCAGATAGTTGTATTATAGGGGCTACAAAAAATGTCTCCGATGTATCTGAGTCATCAGAATCTTCCAGTATTGATAAAGAAGAACAACTACTGGGGCCTAGTGGCAGAGTGCTTGCCTAGAATGCACGAAGACCAGGGTTCAATTCCCTGGTACCACATACATAGAAAAAAGCTGGAAGTGGTGCTGAGGCTCAAGTGGTAGAGTGCTGAGCCTTGAGAAAGTCCAAGGACAGTGCCCAGGCCCTGAGCTCAAGCCCATGATGGCAAAAAAAAGAACTACACAACTACTATATGCACAATGATAAAATATGCAGATCAAGTTCCAGGAGTCAGGAAGAATATATAATATCTAGGCAGGCAGCCACAGATGGTGACTGAAAAGAAGAAGGTTTTTGAGATGATATCAATAGAAAAAGAGGGCTCTTGGGAAAGCAGTCCCTCATCTGAAAACAAAGTGAGTACTTAGCAAAAAAGATTAAGACAGGAGCCAGTGACCCACACCTGTAATCCTAGCCACTCAGAAGGCTGAGGTCTGAGTATTGTAGTTCAAAGCCAGCCTGGGCATGAAAGTCTGTGAGTCTTATCTCCAATTAACCACCAGAAAAGCAGAAGTGGTATAAGTTTTAATGTTAATTTGAAAAGGCATAGCTTTTAAAATAAAGGGTATAACCTTTATTTGGTGAGACAAGGAGTAGAGCACTAGCCTTGAGATGAAGAGCTCAGGGACAGCGCCCAGGCCCAGAGTTCAAGACCCAAGACTAACCAGAAAAGAAAAGAAAAGAAAAAATTATTAAGTTCATGAAAAAGTGGTTGTTCAAGCTTATCACAAATATTTCATGACCTGCTAGGTATAGTGGAACTGTAGATTTATTATTATTATTATTATTACTATTATTATTACTATTATTTTGCTCTATTGTAGCTAGGTTTTTCATACATTAAAAATATTCACTGTGTTCTTAACTAGAAACTTTTCTCTGGTTTGGTATCCTTTCCAACATAAAAATATGAATCTTTACATCTTGAAAAACCTATTAGACCTTTCTCTACCACTTTTCTTCTGAAATACTTTTCCAATTAACTTTCGATCCATTTTGTGTCTGATAAGAGATGAAACAGTGCTTCCTAGTTAAGATAGTAACAGCTGATATGTGCATAAGTTAATGCTGTACCGTTCCATTTCTTCTGCTATCGAATATAAGGAGTTTTGAGAAACTGGGGTAAAACCAAATAATATTTTTTTTAATTTGTCAAGATTTTCTATGCAAACTTTCTCAAACATTTTAAATAAATTAATATTAGGCTTGAAACTTTTGCACAAAAGTTTTCAGTGATATTGCTTTGCATATTAGCTCTCTCAAACAGTGTGACTATGTGGAGAATATTCAAACTTCATCATATCTGGAAAAGTCAGGGAAGCAAATATAGTTTGAATTATGATTACATGGTTTGATATTGATTCATTATATTTTAATTAACTTTTTGTAAATGTATGCCAGTATCTGGGCCTTGAACTGATGTCAGGCTGCTATCCACTAGATTTTTCACTTGATGTTAATACTCAGCCACTTGTATTATAATGATTAAACAAAAGCCATATAACGAATGATTGTTGTCCTTAATCTACTATGTTATCTTTCATCTCCTTTGCTGTCCCTTGGGTAACTCATATTGTTACAGTATCTCACTTTGTTATCTGATATATTGAATTTATTTGTATTTGGTTATTTGAAATTTGATACGGAAGGGGGGAAAACCAAGATAGGGGGTGGGTGGTGGGTGGGGGGGAAGATAATGGGTACCAAGACATGTGAAAGGGTATTGATGGATGTGAATTAATGCACCTTCTATCTGGCAAATATCATGTAACCCTTTTATTAATTACAATAAAAAAATAAAAAAATAAATAAAATAAAACAGTTTGATTGATATCAAATTTTTGCTTAAAATCTTACCTTTTGTTTTACTTAGCCATAAAAATCATCTCACCAGAAGTATTACAGTTTTATAAACCGTGGCATTCTTTCAATCCAGACATATTTTAAAATGGTGATCTATGTTCATAATCATGTTTGAAACTTAGTTATAGATTATTTCTTTGTTGGAAATAGCTCCTATAAATTAGTATTCTACCTCTTATGTGTTTTTAATTAAGATTTTACATATGAATTTTTCTACATTTGTTTTAAATGTTTGATAATACAACCGTTTAAGGTTTACAACTCCCAGCTCACAGACTACAAAGTGTTTTAAATTAGTAAGAAACTGGAGAAAATATCAAAGATGTTCAGCTACAACTGCCATGTTTAGAATAGATTGTTTGTTATGGTTTGTAGGCTTTTCTAACTCTCAAAAGTCTCTCAAAAAAAGGTGAATTTCTTTGAGCTTTTTTCTTCTGTCTATCATACTTTGTGTTTGTCCTGCTGTCTTTTTAGACATAGCACGAAGCACCTCCCAGATGCAGTCTCTCAATCTCAGACTTCCCAGTCTCCAGAACTGTGAGGCAAAAAAAAAACTTCTACTGATTATGATTGACCCAGTCTGTGGTATAGCGACTGCATCACAAAACAGACTAAAAAAGAAAATTGATATTGAAAAGTGAGACTATCACTATAGCAAATAGTTGAACATGTGGAAGCAGCTTTGAAGCTGGATAAAAAGCAGAAGAATTTGGAAGAGCAGGCCAGAAACCCAGTATTGTCACTAGCAAAATATTGAGTTTGTGCTGGTGAGGATTGGGAGAAAGAAGGGTGCTGTAGAGAAAGTCTGAATCCTCTAAGAAGAGTGCTTAGGTAATTTGACAGAATGCTGATGGAAGTATAGTTAGCCAATCTATGGTGTAAATGGAGAACAATTTCCTGGAAGATGGAGTAAAACCCATCCTCTCGGCAGTCTCTCTCTGCTTTAGAGCTTTGTGGAAGAAAAATATATGATAGATGAACTTACAAAGCCAAAGAAGCAGGGTTGCCAAAGGCTTTGTGGTGTCAACCACCACTGTGTGTCCAATAGAGAACACATGCAGAGAACTGGTATAGAGAGTTTAGGGTCTAATGTTGCTTTCCCTGTGTGAATTTACGTGGGTCCTGTTGTCCATTTCTTTTTTGATGTATGCCCTTCCACTGTGTTTGAGAAGCACTTAACCTTAACACTTTGATTTAAAACATCCTAGCTAGACAGAATTTGCCTCAGGATGAATCATGTTTTAGGTCTAGTTATGTCTGATTTAGCTGAGAGTTTGGACCTGTGAGTTGCTGTTGAGTTGCTGTTGGAATACGTGAGGATGTTGGGAGCTATGGAGTATAGAATGGATGTATATTGTGTTTGCAGAAGACATGAATTAGACATGAACTGTGGAGGATCCAGGGCAGGATGTTCGCAGGTGGAATGACTCCTCTATACCCTTTTGGAATTTCATTGCTGTGTTGAGGTGAGTCCTTTAGAAAGTCATTACATCATGACAGTGCTGCCTCATAAATGGAGTAATGTTACCGATACTAGATATAGCCAAATTTTTATCGTATTTACATACATATGTATTTGCATACATATGTTGTATTTACACAAAAATACATATCAATTACTAATAAAAATGTGACTTATTGGACTGTTATCTTAAGGGCACTTCTAAAAATCACTTCTCAAAAAGGAGAGTGTTGCTAGTATGGTATATGTATTCTCAAGTTTCTCCATCTCTGCATGCCACTTGCCAACGATCAAATGTTGCTTTCTTTCAACATTTTTATGCAAAGTAGAGCCTTACCATCAGTAAAATCATGCAGAAAATACCCGTGTCCTCTTTTATGACTGTCAAAGTTTGTTTTATAAACTTGGTGACAAAGCTTAAAAGTGGATCTACCTACTCCATCTCTTAGCAACTACCCCATGATTTTATTTTCACCTTGTATGTTAGAACTTGTACATTCCATGTGGTGATTTGGTATTTAGGTCTCTTGCTTTTATCCTTTCTCTCTCTCCTTGATCTTGGTTCTCAAATTCTTAACACCTTGGAATCTCCCCAGTGCTTTCCAGACGTAAGTCATTTTATATTTTAGTCAAGTTTGCTTGTTGTTTGCAGTGGAAATATTGATCCTCAATGAGCAATGTGAATAACCCACCTAATTCCATTAGATGCCTTACCAGTGTGCCGTCCACGTGCACCATAGTTAATACCCTTCATTCACCTGCTTTGTTCAGATGAAGATGGGCACATGCAAGCATATATTGATAGTGTCAGGGACACAGCGTATGCCACAGTGATGAGCAGTGGAGGAAACAGTGATGGTTCAGAGAGTGTTCTAGATCTCTGGAAGTTACTGTGTCATCAGAGTTCCAGTAATGATCTCTTCTTTGTGCCCTAAGTGAAGTTAATTTTTGTCAATTCCCCCACAAGTCTTCTTTCTGTGGCTTACTGAGGCTTTGGGCTCAACATAGTCCCAAACTCAAGTGATTCTTCCAGAGATTCCACTTCATGCTGGTTTATTGTAAACTTCAATTGGGAGTCTAGTTTTCTCCCTGACACCTTATTGATTAGGCAGCAGGGGCTCTGTCCTATATAGTCTCAAACCTTGTTAGAAAGATTAATGGAACTGGGAACTTGGTTATGGACAGGAAAATATGTGCTGACTAATTTAGATATGACAAGAATGATTTGAACTAATACCAGCTAAATCATAGAAGAAATCTCTAACAACACAAATTCTTTATATCTGCTTATATGTTAATGGTTTACATTTTCTTATATAAAAATTTCACTGCGGCTGGGCACCAGTGTCTCATACCTGAAATGTTAGCTACTCTGGAGCCTAATATATTTGCAGTTTAAAGCCAGCCCAAGCTTCAAAGACCATGGGAATCGTATTTCCAATTAACCATAAAAAGCCAAAAGTGCAGCTCTGGCTCAAGTGTAGAGTGTCAGCTTTGAGTGAAAAAGCTAAGGTTCAGCATTTAGGCCCTGAGTTCAAGTCCCAGTATTGTCCCTTGCCCCGTCCTCCCTGCCACACACACACACACACACACACACACACACACACACACACACACACACACACTCATTGAATACATCAGGTTCCAGAAGCCTCTAATTCTGACTGTCTTAGAAAAGCCATGTAAGGGTCACAGCATGATCCAAGCATGTTCAGAAGAAGCTGAGATGGAAGATGTGCAGATGTCCTAAAATACGGAGCACTCTGGTTTTTACTCAAACCTATTGTATTCATCCAGTGCTAACATCTGCTATGAATTTGCCTCTACTTTAAAAAGTTCTATTTATATATTCAGAAAATGTTTAGATGTTGAGAAGAAAATCATACAGATAGAAACTAAAGAAAGAAAGCTTTTTGGCTTGTTATATCATGGTTTCACACTTTAGTAGCATCTTTAAAGGCTGCATTGTTTTTTTTATTGTAATTAGTAAAAGGGTTACATGATATTTGCCAGATAGAAGGTGCATTCATTCACATACATTGATACCCTTTCACATGTCTTGGTACCCGTTTCCCTCCCCCCACACCCCCCATCCGTCTTGGTTTTCCCCCCTTCCCTATCAAATTTCAAATATTCAAATACAAATAAATTCAATATATCAGATAACAAAGTGAGATACTATACCAATATGAGATAACCAAGGGACAGCAAAGGAGATGAGAGACAACATAGTACATTAAGGACAACAATCATTCATTATATGGCTTTTGTTTCACTATCCTGGAGATCCTTTCAATTAGCTTCACATTATATGTCCTTATGTATCAAGATTTTGCTCTATTGCAAATCTCTGCTAGTAGAGCCCAAGGTTTCTACTGATTATGACGAATGAGGGAAACCATTGAGCCTAAGTTCCTTTGAGTCTGGCTTACTTCACTTAATATGATTTTTTCTAAGTCTTTCCATTTCAGATTAGTCTCCTTTTCATGGTCTTGAAATATGTATTTCAATTTGTCTTGATGACTTATCTTTTACCCCACTGAATGAGATTTTTGACAATAGTTTTAAATAGTCCAGTATTTTGTTTTATCATAACAACTGAATTTAAGGATACCAGTCCAGAATAATTCTGACTGGTCCTAGTTGTTGGAATTCAGGATTATTAAATCAAAATGCATGTCCTTTCTTTAGATTTCAGAGTGTGTGTTCAGATGTATTCAGAACATCTTAGTGCAGATAGTTGTATTATAGGGGCTACAAAAAATGTCTCCGATGTATCTGAGTCATCAGAATCTTCCAGTATTGATAAAGAAGAACAACTACTGGGGCCTAGTGGCAGAGTGCTTGCCTAGCATGCACGAAGACCAGGGTTCAATTCCCTGGTACCACATACATAGAAAAAAGCTGGAAGTGGTGCTGAGGCTCAAGTGGTAGAGTGCTGAGCCTTGAGAAAGTCCAAGGACAGTGCCCAGGCCCTGAGCTCAAGCCCATGATGGCAAAAAAAAGAACTACACAACTACTATATGCACAATGATAAAATATGCAGATCAAGTTCCAGGGGTCAGGAAGAATATATAATATCTAGGCAGGCAGCCACAGATGGTGACTGAAAAGAAGAAGGTTTTTGAGATGATATCAATAGAAAAAGAGGGCTCTTGGGAAAGCAGTCCCTCATCTGAAAACAAAGTGAGTACTTAGCAAAAAAGATTAAGACAGGAGCCAGTGACCCACACCTGTAATCCTAGCCACTCAGAAGACTGAGGTCTGAGTATTGTAGTTCAAAGCCAGCCTGGGCATGAAAGTCTGTGAGGCTTATCTCCAATTAACCACCAGAAAAGCAGAAGTGGTATAAGTTTTAATGTTAATTTGAAAAGGCATAGCTTTTAAAATAAAGGGTATAACCTTTATTTGGTGAGACAAGGAGTAGAGCACTAGCCTTGAGATGAAGACCTCAGGGACAGCGCCCAGGCCCAGAGTTCAAGACCCAAGACTAACCAGAAAAGAAAAGAAAAGAAAAAATTATTAAGTTCATGAAAAAGTGGTTGTTCAAGCTTATCACAAATATTTGATGACCTGCTAGGTATAGTGGAACTGTAGATTTATTATTATTATTATTATTATTATTATTATTATTACTATTATTATTATTATTTTGCTCTATTGTAGCTAGGTTTTTCATACATTAAAAATATTCACTGTGTTCTTAACTAGAAACTTTTCTCTGGTTTGGTATCCTTTCCAACATAAAAATATGAATCTTTACATCTTGAAAAACCTATTAGACCTTTCTCTACCACTTTTCTTCTGAAATACTTTTCCAATTAACTTTCGATCCATTTTGTGTCTGATAAGAGATGAAACAGTGCTTCCTAGTTAAGATAGAAACAGCTGATATGTGCATAAGTTAATGCTGTACCGTTCCATTTCTTCTGCTATCGAATATAAGGAGTTTTGAGAAACTGAGGTAAAACCAAATAATATTTTTTTTAATTTGTCAAGATTTTCTATGCAAACTTTCTCAAACATTTTAAATAAATTAATATTAGGCTTGAAACTTTTGCACAAAAGTTTTCAGTGATATTGCTTTGCTTATTAGCTCTCTCAAACAGTGTGACTATGTGGAGAATATTCAAACTTCATCATATCTGGAAAAGTCAGGGAAGCAAATATAGTTTGAATTACAATTACATGGTTTGATATTGATTCATTATATTTTAATTAACTTTTTGTAAATGTATGCCAGTATCTGGGCCTTGAACTGATGTCAGGCTGCTATCCACTAGATTTTTCACTTGATGTTAATACTCAGCCACTTGTATAACAGCTCTGCCTTTGATTTCTTGGTGGCAAATTGGAGATAAGAATTTCCTGGGCTTTCCTGCCTGTGCTATCTTTGAGCTCCTGTCCTCATATGTGAGCTTCTTGGGTAGCTAGGATTATTGGCATGAGCATGTGCCTGGCCATATTTTAGTTAACTGTTGATTATGTAGA
>NW_028327490.1:0-65463 GCF_031878675.1 Megascapheus bottae
TTAATGCTAACCCTAACACTAACCCTAAAACTTACTCTAACCCTAACCCTAACCCTAACCCTAACCCTAACCCTTACCCTAACCATAACCCTAACCCTAACCCTAACCCTTACCCTAACCCTCTAACCCTAACCCTAAACCTAACCGCTAACCTTAACCCTTATCCAACACTAACCGTAACCCTATCCCTAACCCTTACCCTTACCCTAACCCTAACCCTAACTCTAACACTAACCCTAAACCTAACCCTATTCCTTACCCTAACCCTAAACCTAACCCTTACCCTAACCCTAACCCTAAGCCTAACCTTAACCCTAACACTAATCCTAACTCTTTCCCTTACCCTAACCCTAACTCTAACCCTAACACGTAACTCTAACCCTAACCCTAACCCTAACCCTTACACTTACCCTAACCTTAATCCTAACCCTAACACTTACCCTTACTCTTCCCTAAACCTAACCCTAAACCTAACCATAACAATTACCCTTACCCTAATCCTAACCCTAATGCTAAACCTAACCCTAACCCTAACACTAACACTTACCCTAACCGTAACCCTAATCATAAACCTTACCCTTACCCTAACCCTAACCCTAACCTTAACCCCAAACCTAAACCTACCCCTAACCCTAACCCTAAACCTTAACTTACCCTAAACCTAACCCTAAAGCGAACCCTAACCCTAACCTTAACCCTAACCCTTACCCTAACCCTAACCTTTACCCTTACCCTAACCGTAAACCTAACCCTAACCCTAATCCTAACCCTAACCCTTAACCTAACTCTAACCCTAACCCTAAACCTATCCCTAACCGTAACCTTAAACCTTACCCTTACCCTTACCCTAACCCTAACCCTAACCTTAAGCTAACATTTACCCTAACCCTAAGCCTAACCCCAACCCTTACCCTTACCCTAACCCAAACCCTAACCCTAACCCTCACCCTAACCTTAACCCTAACACTTACCCTTACCCTAACCCTAACCCTAATCCTAACCCTCAACCTAAACCTAACCCTAACCATAACCCTTAACCTTACCCTATACCTAAATCTAAACCTAACCCAAACCCTAACCCTAACCCTTACCCTTACCCTAACACTAAACCTAACCGTAACCATAAACTTTACCCTAACCCTAACCCTAACCCTAAACCCTAAACCTAACACTAAACCTAAATCAATCCCTACCCCTAACCCTAACCCTTACCCTAAACCTAACCCTAACCCTAACCTTAACCCTTACCCTTACCTTAACCCTAACCCTAACCTTAACGCCAACCCTAAACCTAGCCTTAACCCTAACCCTAACCCTTACCTTTACCCTAACCCTAACCCTAAACCTAACCCAAACCTAACCCTAACCCTAACCCTGACCCTTACCCTTATTCTAACTCTAAGCCTAATCATAATCCTAACCTTAACCCTTATACTTACCGTAACCTTAACCCTAACCCAAACCCTAACCCTAAACCTAACCCTAATCCTAAGCCTAACCTTTACCCTAACCCTAACCCTAACCCTCATCCTTACCCTTACCCTAAACTTAACCCTAAACTTAATGCTCACCCTAACTCTAACGCTTACCCTAACCCTAACCCTAACCCTAACCCTAAACCTCACACTTACACTAACCCTAACCCTAATCCTAATCCTAACCCTAACCTTTACCCTAACCCTAACCCTAAACCTAACCATAACCCTGACCATAACCCTAACCCTTACCCTAACCCTACCCTAACCCTAACCCTTACCCTTATCTTAACCCTAACCCTAACCTTAACCCTAAACCCTAACACTAAACCTAACCCTAAAGCTTACCGTTACCCTAAACCTAACCCTAACCCTAACCCAAACACTTATGCTTACCTTAACCCTAACACTAACACTAACCCTAACCCTAACCCCTAACCCTAGCCCTAAGCCAAAACCTAACCCTTACCCTTATCCTAACCCTAACCCTAACCTTAACCGTAACCCTAACCCTAAACCTAATCCTAACCCTTACCTTTGCCCTAAACCTAACCCTAAACCGAACCCTAGCCCTATCTCTAAACCTAACCCTTACCCTTACCCTAACACTAGCCCTATACGTAAACCTAAACCTAAACCCAACCCTAACCCTAACCCTAACCGTTACCCTTACCTTAACCCTAACCCTAACCTTAAGGCTCACCCTAATCCTAACGCTTACCCTAAAACTAACCCTAACCCTAACCCTAAACATCACCCTTAGCATAAACATAACCCTAATCCTAACCCTAACCCTAACCCTAACCCTAACCCTTACTCTTACCCTAACCCTAATCCTAAATGTAACCGTAACCCAAACCCCTAAACCTAACCCTAACCCTAACCCTTACCATTACCCTATCCCTAACCCTAACCTTAATGCTCGCCCTAACCCTAACGCTTACCCTAACCCTAACCCTAACCCTTAACATAACCCTAACCCAAAACTTAACCCCAACCCAAATCCTAACCCTAACCTTAGCCCTTACCATTACCCCTAACCCTAACCCTAACATTTACCCTAACCCGAAACCTTACCCTAACCCTAACCCTAAACCTTACCCTTACCCTAACCCTAACCCTAAACCTAATCCTAACCCAAAACCTAAACCTAACCCTTACCCTTACCCTAACCCTAACCCTAACCAAACCCTAACCCTAACCCCTAACCATAACCGTAACCCTAACCCTTACCCTTACCCTATCCCTAAACCTAATCCTAACCCTAACACTTACCCTTACGCTAACCCTACCCCTAACTCTAAACCTAAATAAACCTAATTCTAACTGTAACCTTAACGCTTGCCCTTACCCTAACTCTAACCCTAACCCTAACATTTAACCTTACCCTAACTCAACCCTAACCCTTACCCTAAACCTAACCCCTAACTCCAACCCTAACCCTAAACTTAACCCTTACCCTTACCCTTACACTAACCCTAACCCTAACCCTAACCTTAACCCGAACACTGAACCTAACCATAAACCTTACACTAACCCTAACCCCAACCCTAACCCTAACCCTTACCCTAACCCTTACACTTACCGTAACCCTAACCCTAACCTAACCTAACCCTTAACCTTTCCCTGAACCTAACTCTAAACCTAACCATTACCCTAACCTTAACCCTAACAATAATCTTAACCCTAACCCTAACCCTTACCTCAACCCTAAACCTAACCCTAAACCTTTCCCTTACCCTAACCCTAACCCTAACCCTAATCTTAACCCTAACCCTAACCCTAACCCTAAACCTTACCCTTACCCTAACCCTAACACTAAACCTAACACTAAACCTAAACCAATCCGTACACCTAACCCTAACCCTTACCCTAAACCTAACCCAAAACCTAACCCTAACCCTAACCCTTACCCTTATCCTAACCCTAACCCTAACCCTAACCTTAATGCTAACCCTAACCCTAACCCAAACCCTTACCCTTTCCCTAACCCTAACCCTAACCTTAAACCCAAACCTAACCCTAATCCTATCCCTTGCCCTTATCCTAACCCTAACCTTAACCCTAACCCTAACCTCAACACTAACCCTAATCTTAACACTTACCCTTACCCTAAACTTAACCCTAACCCTGACCCTTACCCGAACCCTAACTCTAACATTAACCCCAACCCTAAACCTAACCCTAAACCTAAACCTAATCCTTACCCTTACGCTAACAATAACCCTAACACATACCCTTACCCTAACCCTAACCCTAACCCTAACCCTAACCCTAACCCTTACCCTAAGCCTAACCCTTACCCTAACCCTAAACCTAAACGTAACCGCTAACCTTAACCCTTATCCTAACACTAACCGCAACCCTATTCGTAATCCTTACCCTTACCTTAACCCTAACCCTAAATCTAACCCTAACCCTAACCCTAATCCTTACCCTAACCCTAACAATTACCCTAACCCTAACCCTAACCCTAACCTTAACCCTAACCCTAATCCTAACCCTTTCCCTTACCCTAACCCTAACTCTAACCCTAACATGTAACTCTAACCCCAACCCTAACCATTACCTTTACCCTAACCCTAACCCTAAACCTAACCCTAAACCTTACCCTAACCCTAACCCTGACCCTCACCCTTATTCTAACTCTAAGCCTAATCATAATCCTAACCTTAACCATTACACTTAAGGTAACCTTAACCCTAACCCTAACCCTAACCCTAAAACTAACCCTAATCCTAAACCTAACCTTTACCCTAACCCTAACCCTAACCCTAACATTAACAATTACCCTAACCTTAATCCTAACCTTAATGTTCACCCTAACCCTAACCCTAACCCTAAACCTCACCCTAACCCTAACCGTAACCCTAAACCTCACCCTTACCCTATCCCTAACCCTAATCCTAATCCTAACCCTAAAGTTTACCCTAAACCTAACCCCAACCCTAAACCTAACCCTAACCCTGACCTTAACCCTAACCCTTACCCTAACCATAAACCTAACCCTAACCCTTACCCTTATCTAAACTCTAACCCTAACCTTAACCCTAAACCCTAACACTAAACCTAATCCTGAACCTTACCATTACCCTAAACCTAACCATAACCCTAACCCAAACCCTTACGCTTACCTTAACCCTAACACTAACACTAACCCTAACCCTAACCCCTAACACTAGCCCTAACCCAAAACCTAACCCTTACCCTTATCCTAAACCTAACCCTAACCTTAACCCTAACACTAACCCTAACCCTAATCCTAACCCTTACCTTGGCCTAACCCTAAACCTAAACCTAACCCTAGCCCTATCTCTAAAGCTAAACCTTACCCTTACCCTAACACTAGCCCTATACGTAACCCTAAACCTAACCCCAACCCTAACCCTAACCCCAAATGTTACCCTTACCCTAACCCTAACCCAAAACCTTAAGGCTCACCCTAACCCTAACGCTTACCCTATACCTAACCCTAACCCTAAACCTCACCCTTACCGTAAACCTAAACCTAATCCTAACATTAACCCTAACCCTAACCCTTACCCTTACCCTAACCCTAATCCTAAACTTAACCCTAACCCTAACCCTTAACCCTAACCCTAACCCTAACCCTTACCATTAACCTATCCCTAAACATAACCTTAATGCTCACCCTAAACCTAACGCTTACCCTAACCCTAACCCTAACCCTTACCATAACCCTAACCCAAAACTTAACTCCAACCCAAATACTTACCCTAACCCTAACCCTAACCATTACCCTTACCCTAACCCTAAAACTTACCCTAACCCTAAACCTTACAATAACCCTAACCCTAAACCTTACCCTTACCCTAACCCTAAGCCTAAACCTAATCCTAACCCAAACCCTAACCCTAACCCTTACCCTTACCCTAACCCTAACCCTAAACCAAACCCTAACCCTAACCCTAACCCCTAACCATAACCGGAACCCTATCCCTTACCCTTACCCTAATCCTAACCCTAATCCTAACCCTAACACTTACACTTACGCTAACCCTACCCCTAAACCTAAACCTAAATCTAAACCTAATTCTAACAGTAACCTTAACGCTTGCCCTTACCCTAACCCTAACCCTAACCCTAACACTTAACCTTACCCTAACCCAAACCTTAACCCTTACCCTAACCCTAACCCCTAATTCTAACCCTAACCATAAACTTAACCCTTAACCTTACCCTTACACTAACCCTAACCCTAACCCTAATATTTACCCTAAACCTAACCCTAACCCTTACCCTTACCCTAACCCTAACCCTAAACCTAACCTACCCTAACCCTAACCCTAACCCTTACCCTAACCCTAACCCTAAGCCTAAACCTAACCTAATCCTAACCCTAACCCTAACCCTACCCTTACCCTAACCCTAACCCTAACCCTTAATCTTACCCTAACCCTAACCCTAACCCTAACCCTTACCCTAACCCTAACCCTAACATTAATGCTAACCCTAACCCTAAACCTAACCCATACCCTAACCCTAACCCTAACCCTAATCCTTACCCTAACTCTAACCCTAACCCTATCCCTAACCCTTACCCTTTCCCTAACCCTAACCCTAACCCTAAACCTTACCCTTACCCTAACCCTACTACCCTAACCCTAACCCTAACCCTAACCTTAACCCTAACCCTAACCCTGACCCTAACCCTTACCCTTACACTAACCCTAACCCTAAACCTAACTCTAACCCTAACCCTAACCCTAAACCTTACCCTAACACTAATACTAACCCTAAACCTAACCCTTACCCTAACCCTAAACCTAACCATAACCCTAACCCTTACCCAAACCCTAACCCTAACCTTTAACCTTACCGTAACCCTAACCGTAACCTTAACCCTAACAGTAACCCTAACCTAACCCTTACCCTTACCCTAACCCTAAACCTAAACCTAACCCTAATCCTAAACCTAACCCTAATCCTTACCCTTACCCTAGCACTAACGCTAACACTAACCCTAACCCTAAACCTTTTCCTTACCCTAAACCTAACTCTAAGCCTTACCCTAACCCTAACCCTAACCCTAAGCCCTAACCCTAAACATAATCCTAAACCTTAACCTAATCCTAAACCTAATCCCTAAACCTAACCCTTACCCTTACCCTAACACCCAACCCTAACCCTAACACTAACACTAACACTTAACCTTACCCTAACCCTATGGCTTATCCTTACCCTAACACTAAACCCTAACCCTAACACTAACCCTAACCCTAACCCTAACCCTTACACTTACCCTTACCCTAACCCTAACACTAACCCTTACCCTAAACCTAAACCTAAGCCTAACCCCTTACCCTTACCTTAACCCCAAACTTAGCCCGAACCCTAACACTAACCCTAACCCTAACCCTTACCCTAACCCTAACCCTAAGCCTAAACCTAACCCTAACCCTAACCCTAACCTTAACCCTACACCTAACCCTAACCCTAACCCTTATCCTTACTCTAACCCTAACCCTACACCGAACCCTAACCCTAACCCTAACTCTTACCCTTACCCTAACTATAACCCTAACCCTAACCCTAACCCTAACCCTAAACCTTACACTTACCCTAAACCTAACCCTAACTCTTACCCTAACCCTAACCCTAACCCTAACCCTTACCCTTACCTTACCCTAACCCTAACCCTAACCTCAACCCTAACCCTAACCCTAACCTCAACCCTTACCCTAACCCTAACCGTAACCATAACCATAAACCTTACCCTTACCCTAACCCTAACCCTAACCTTAACCCCAACCCTAAACCTAGCCCTAACCCTAACCCTAACCCTTAACTTACTCTAAACCTAACCCTAAAGTGAACCCTAACCCTAACCTTAACCCTAACCCTTCCCCTAACAATAACCCTTACCCTTACCCTAACCGTAAACCTAACCTTAACCCTAAACCTAATCCTAATCCTTAACCTTACTCTAACCCTAACCCTAAACCTAGCCTAACCCTAACCTTAACCCTTACCCTTACCCTTACCTTAACCCTAACCCTAAACTTAAGCTAACACTTACCCTAACCCTAACCCTAACCCTTACCCTTACCCTAATGCTAACCCTAGCCTTAACCCCCACCCTAACCCTAAGCCTAAACCCAACCCTTACCCTTACCCTAACCCAAACCCTAAACCTAACCCTCAACCTAACCTTAACCCTAACCCTTACCCTTACCCTAACCTTAACCCTAACCCTAACCCTAAACCTAACCCTAACCCTAACCCTTACCCTAATCCTATCCCTAAACCTAAACCTAACCCTAATCCGAACCCTAACCCTTACCATTACCCTAACACTAAACCTAACCATAACCCTAAACCTTACTCTAACCCTAACCCTAACCCTAAACCTAACACTAAACCTAAACCAATCCCTATCCCTAACCCTAACCCTTACCCTAAACCTAACACTAATCCTAACCCTAACCCTAACCCTAACCTTAAGGTAACACTTACCCTAACCCTAAACCTAACCCTAACCCTTACACTTACCCTAACGCTAACCATAGCCTTAACCCCAACACTAAACCTACGAGTAACCCCACCCTTTACCCTTACCCTAACCTAAACCCTAACCCTAACCATCACCCTAACCTTAACCCTAAACCTTACCCTTACCCTAACCCTAACCCTAACCCTAACCTTTACCCTTACCCTAACCTAAACCCTAACCCTCACCCTAACCTTAACCCTAACCCTTACCCTTACCCTAACCCTAACCCTAACCCTAAACCTAACCCTAAACATAACCCTTAACCTAACCCTATCCCTAAACCTAACCCTAAACCTAACCCTATACCTTACCCTTACCTTAACCATAACATAACCCTAACCCTAACCCTAACCCTTATCCTAACCCTATCCCTAAACCTAACCCTAACCCTAACCCTAACCCTTACCCTTACCCTAATCCTAACTCTAAACCTAACAATTACCCTTAACTTAATCCTAACAATAATCTTAACCCTAACCCTAACCCTTACCTCAACCCTAAACCTAACCCTAACCTTTCCCTTACCCTAACCCTAACCCTAATCTTAACCCTAACCCTAACCCTAACCCTAAACCTTACCCTTACCAAAACCCTAACACTAAACCTAAACCAATCCCTACACCTAACCCTAACCCTTACCCTAAACCTAACCCTAACCCTAACCCTAACCCTAAACCTAACACTTACCCTTACCCTAACCCTAACCCATCCTTAACCCCAACCCAAACCCTAAACCTAACCCTAACCCTTACCCTAACCCTAAACCTAACCCTAACACTATCCTTAACCCTAACCCTTACCCCAAACCTAACCTTAACCCTAACCCTAACCGTTACCCTTACCCTAACCCTAAACCTAAACCTAAACCTAACCCGAACCCTAAACCTAACCCTTACCCTCCCCTAACCCTAAACCTAAACCTAACCTTAACCCTAACACTTACTCTTACCCTAACCCTAACCCTAATCCTAACCCTAAACCTAACCCTAACCCTAACCCTAACCCTTACTTAAACCTAACCCTAACCCTACCCCTAACACTAACACTTACACTAAACCTAACCCTAACCTGAAGCCGAACCCTCAACCTAAACCTAACCCTAACCCTAACCCTTACCCTTACACTAACCCTAAACCTAACCCTAACCCTAACCTTAAACCTAACCCTTACCCTAACCCTAACCCTTACCCTTACCCTAACCCTAAACCTAACCCTAACCCTAACTTTAATCCTAACCCTTACCCTAACCCTTACCCTTACCCTAACCCTAACCCTAACCCCTAAACCTAACCCTAATCCGAAACCTTACACTCACCCTAAACCTAACCCTAAACCTTACCCGAACCCTAACTCTAACCCTTACCCTTACCATAACCCTCACACTAACCCTAACCCTAACACTTACCGTTAACCTCACCCCAACCCTAAACCTAAACCTAAACCTAACCCTAACCCTAACCCTTAGCCTTACACTTACCCTAACGCTAACCATAGCCTTAACCCCAACACTAAACCTAAGAGTAACCCCAACCTTTACCCTTACCCTAACCTAAACCCTAACCCTAACCCTCACCCTAAACTTAACCCTAAACCTTACCCTTACCCTAACCCTAACCCTAACCCTAACCCTAACCTTTACCCTTACCCTAACCTAAACCCTAACCCTCACCCTAACCTTAACCCTAACCCTTACCCTTACCCTAACCCTAACCCTAACCCTAACCCTAAACCTAACCCTAAACATAACCCTTAACCTAACCCTATCCCTAAACCTAACCCTAAACCTAACCCTACACCTTACCCTTACCTTAACCATAACATAACCCTAACCCTAACCCTAACCCTAACCCTTATCCTAACCCTATCCCTAAACCTAACCCTAACCCTAACCCTAACCCTTACCCTTACCCTAATCCTAACTCTAAACCTAACAATTACCCTTAACTTAACCCTAACAATAAACTTAACCCTAACCCTAACCCTTACCTCAACCCTAAACCTAACCCTAACCTTTCCCTTACCCTAACCCTAACCCTAATCTTAACCCTAACCCTAACCCTAACCCTAAACCTTACCCTTACCAAAACCCTAACACTAAACCTAAACCAATCCCTACACCTAACCCTAACCCTTACCCTAAACCTAACCCTAACCCTAACCCTAACCCTAAACCTAACACTTACCCTTACCCTAACCCTAACCCATCCTTAACCCCAACCCAAACCCTAAACCTAACCCTAACCCTTACCCTAACCCTAAACCTAACCCTAACCCTATCCTTAACCCTAACCCTTACCCCAAAGCTAACCTTAACCCTAACCCTAACCGTTACCCTTACCCTAACCCTAAGCCTAAACCTAAACCTAACCCGAACCCTAAACCTAACCCCTACCCTCCCCTAACACTAAACCTAAACCTAACCTTGACCCTAACACTTACTCTTACCCTAACCCTAACCCTAATCCTAACCCTAAACCTAACCCTAACCCTAACCCTAACCCTTACTTAAACCTAACCCTAACCCTACCCCTAACACTAACCCTTACACTAAACCTAACCCTAACCTGAAGCCCAACCCTCAACCTAAACCTAACCCTAACCCTAACCCTTACCCTTACTCTAACCCTAAACCTAACCCTAACCCTAACCTTAATCCTAACCCTTACCCTAACCCTAACCCTTACCCTTACACTAACCCTAAACCTAACCCTAACCCTAACTTTAATCCTAACCCTTACCCTAACCCTTACCCTTACCCTAACCCTAACCCTAACCCCTAAACCTAACCCTAATCCGAAACCTTACACTCACCCTAAACCTAACCCTAAACCTTACCCGAACCCTAACTCTAACCCTTACCCTTACCTTAACCCTCACACTAAACCTAACCCTAACACTTACCGTTAACCTCACCCCAACCCTAAACCTAAACCTAAACCTAACCCTAACCCTAACCCTTAGCCTTACCCTAACCCTAAACCTAACCCTAATCCTAACACTTACCCTAACCTTAATCCCAACCCTAACCCTAAACCTAAACGTAACCCTTACACTTACCCTAACCCTAAACCTTACCCTAACCCAAACCCTAATCCTAACCCTAACCTTAACCCTAACCCTAACCCTAACCCTAACCCTTACCCTTACCCTAACCCTAACCCTAACCTTAATGCTCACCCTAACCCTAACAGTTACCCTAAACCTAACCCTAACCCTAACCCTAAACCTCACCCTTATCCTAACCCTAACCCTAACCCTAAGCTCAACACTAACCCTAACCCTAACCCTTACCCTAACCCAACCCTAACCTTAACCCCAACCCAAAACCTAACCATAACCCTAAACCTAACCCTTACCCTTACCCTAACCGTAACCCTAACACTTACCCTGAGCCTATCCCTAACGCTTACCCTAACCCTAACCCTCAAACTTACCTTACCCTAACCCTAACCCTAAACCTAACTCTAACCCAAACACTAACCCTAACCCTTACCCTAACCCTACCCTAAAACAAACCCTAACCCAAATCGTAACCCCTAGCCATAACCCTAATCCTAACCCTTACCCTTACGCTTACACTAACCCTAATCCTAACCCTAACCCTAACAATTACCCTTACCATAACCCTAACCCTAAACCCAAATCTAAACCTAACCCTAACCATAACCCTAACGCTTACCCTTACCCTAACCCTAACCCTAACCCTAACACTTAACCTTACCTAAACCAAACCCTAGCCCCTACCCTAACCCTAACCCTAACCCTAACCCTAACCCCTAACCCTAACCCTAACCCTAAACTTACCCCTTACCCTTAGCCTAACCCTAACCCTAAGTTTAACCCCAACAATAAACCTAACCTAAAACTTACCCTTACCCTAACCCTAACCCTAACCCCTAACCCTAACCCTAACCCTAAAATTAACCCTTACCCTTACCCTAACCCTAACCCTAAGTTTAACCCCAACACTAAACCTAACCTAAACCTTACCCTTACCCTAACCCTAACCCTAACCCTTACCCTAACCCGTAACCCTTACCCTAGCCCTTTCCCTAACCCTAATCATAACCCTTACACTTACACTTACCCTTACCCTAACCCTAACCCTGAACCTAAACCTTACCCTAACCCTAAACCTAACCGTAACCCTAACTGTAAATCTAACCCTAACCCTAATCCTAACCCTTACCCTTACCCTAACCGTAACCCTAAACCTAACCCTAACCCTAACCCTACACCCTTACCCTTACCCTAACCCTAACTCTAAGCCTAAACCTTACCCTCACCCTAACCCTAACCCTATCCCTATCCATTACCCTTACCTTAACCATAACCCTAACCCTAACCCTAAACCTTATCCTAACCCTAACCCTAACCCTCTCCCTAACCCTTACCCTTACCTTAACCATAACCCTAAAAATAACCCCTAACACTAACCCTAACCCTTAGCCTTACCTTAACCCTAACCATAACCCTAACCCCTAACCCTAACCCTTACACTTATTCTAATCCTAACCCTAATCCTAAACTTAACCCTAACCCTAACACTAACCCTAACTCTAAACCTTACCCTTACCCTTACCCTAACCCTAAACCTAACCCTAAACCAAACCCTAACCCTAACCCTTACCCTTACCCTATCCCTAACCCTAACCCTAACCCTAACAATTAACCTTACCTAACCCAAACCCTAGCACCTAACCTAATCCTAAACCTAACCTTAACCCCTAAACCTAACCCTAACCCTAACCCTAAACTTACCCCTTACCCTTACCCTTACCCTAACCCTAACCCTAACGCTTACCCTAACCCTAACCCTAAATCTAACCCATACCCTTAGCCTAACCCTATCCCTAACTTTAACCCCAACACTAAACCTAACCTAAACCTTACCCTTACCCTAACCCTAACCCTAACCCTAACCATAACCCTTACCCTTACCCTAACCCTAACCCTAAACCTAACCCTTACCCTAACCCTAAACCTAACCCTAACCCTAACTGTAAACCTAACCCTTACCCTAACCCTAACCCTAAACCTAACCCTAACACTAACCCTAACCCTACACCTTTACCCTTACCCTAACCCTAACCCTCACCCTAAACCTTACCCTAACCTTACCCTAACCCTATCCCTATCCATTACCCTTACCTTAACCATAAACCTAACCCTAACCCTAAACCTTATCCTAACCCTAACCCTAACCCTCTCCCTATCCCTTACCCTTACCTTAACCATAACCCTAAAAACAACCCCTAACACTAACCCTAACCCTTACCCTTACCTTAACCCTAACCATAACACTAACCCCTAACCCTATCCCTTACACTTATTCTAATCCTAACCCTAATCCTAAACTTAACCCTAACCCTAACACTAACCCTAACTCTAACCCTAACCCTTACCCTTACCCTAACCCTAACTCTAATCCTAACCCTAAACCTAACCATAACCCTTACCCTAAAGCCAACTCTAACCCTAATCCTTACCCTGACCCTAAACCTAAACCTAATCCTAACCCTTACCCTTTCCCTAACCCTTACCCTTACCCTACCCCTAACTCTAACCCTAACCCTTAGCCTTACCTTAACCCTAAAACTAACTTTAATGCTAACCCTAAATCTAACCCCAACCCTTACCCTAACCACAACCCTAACCCTAATCCTTACCCTAACCCTTACACTAAACCTAACCCTAACCCTTACCCTTACCCTAACACTAAACCTCACTCTAACCCTAACCCTAACCTTAACCCTAACCCTACCCTAAGCTTAAACCTAACCTTAACCCTCACACTTAACCTTACCCTAACCCTAACCCTAACCCTAAACTAACCCTAACATTAACCCTAACCCTAAACCTAACCGTAACCCTTACACTTACACTAACCCTAACCCTAAAACTCACCCTAAACCAAACCCTAACCCTAACCCTAACCCTTACCTTACCCTAACCCTAACCCTAAACCTAACCCTAACCCTAACCCTAACAGCTAACCCTAAGCCTAACCCTAATCCTAACCCTTACACTTTCCCTAACCCTCACCCTAACCCTAACACTTACCCTTAACCTAACCCTAACCCTAAACCTAACGCTAACCCTTACCCTAACCCTAACCCTAAACCTAACCCTTACCCTAACCCTAACCCTCACTCGAACCTTAACCCTAACCCTAACCCTTACCCTCACCCTAACCCTAACCCTAACCCTAACGCTAACCCTTACCCTAACCCTAACCCTAAACCTAACCCTTATCCTAACCATAACACTCACTCGAACCTTAACCCTAACCCTAACCCTTACCCTAACGATAACCCTAACCCTTACCCTAACCCTAACCCTAACCCTAAACCTAAGCTTAACCCTAACCCTAACCCTAACACTTAGCCTTACCCTAACCCTAACCCTAAACTAACCCTAACTTTAACCCTAACCCTAAACTTAACCCTAAACCTTACCCTTACCCTAACCCTAACCCTAACCCTAACCCTAACCTTTACCCTTACCCTAACCTAAACCCTAACCCTCACCCTAACCTTAACCCTAACCCTTACCCTTACCCTAACCCTAACCCTAACCCTAACCCTAAACCTAACCCTAAACATAACCCTTAACCTAACCCTATCCCTAAACCTAACCCTAAACCTAACCCTACACCTTACCCTTACCTTAACCATAACATAACCCTAACCCTAACCCTAACCCTAACCCTTATCCTAACCCTATCCCTAAACCTAACCCTAACCCTAACCCTAACCCTTACCCTTACCCTAATCCTAACTCTAAACCTAACAATTACCCTTAACTTAACCCTAACAATAAACTTAACCCTAACCCTAACCCTTACCTCAACCCTAAACCTAACCCTAACCTTTCCCTTACCCTAACCCTAACCCTAATCTTAACCCTAACCCTAACCCTAACCCTAAACCTTACCCTTACCAAAACCCTAACACTAAACCTAAACCAATCCCTACACCTAACCCTAACCCTTACCCTAAACCTAACCCTAACCCTAACCCTAACCCTAAACCTAACACTTACCCTTACCCTAACCCTAACCCATCCTTAACCCCAACCCAAACCCTAAACCTAACCCTAACCCTTACCCTAACCCTAAACCTAACCCTAACCCTATCCTTAACCCTAACCCTTACCCCAAAGCTAACCTTAACCCTAACCCTAACCGTTACCCTTACCCTAACCCTAAGCCTAAACCTAAACCTAACCCGAACCCTAAACCTAACCCCTACCCTCCCCTAACACTAAACCTAAACCTAACCTTGACCCTAACACTTACTCTTACCCTAACCCTAACCCTAATCCTAACCCTAAACCTAACCCTAACCCTAACCCTAACCCTTACTTAAACCTAACCCTAACCCTACCCCTAACACTAACCCTTACACTAAACCTAACCCTAACCTGAAGCCCAACCCTCAACCTAAACCTAACCCTAACCCTAACCCTTACCCTTACTCTAACCCTAAACCTAACCCTAACCCTAACCTTAATCCTAACCCTTACCCTAACCCTAACCCTTACCCTTACACTAACCCTAAACCTAACCCTAACCCTAACTTTAATCCTAACCCTTACCCTAACCCTTACCCTTACCCTAACCCTAACCCTAACCCCTAAACCTAACCCTAATCCGAAACCTTACACTCACCCTAAACCTAACCCTAAACCTTACCCGAACCCTAACTCTAACCCTTACCCTTACCTTAACCCTCACACTAAACCTAACCCTAACACTTACCGTTAACCTCACCCCAACCCTAAACCTAAACCTAAACCTAACCCTAACCCTAACCCTTAGCCTTACCCTAACCCTAAACCTAACCCTAATCCTAACACTTACCCTAACCTTAATCCCAACCCTAACCCTAAACCTAAACGTAACCCTTACACTTACCCTAACCCTAAACCTTACCCTAACCCAAACCCTAATCCTAACCCTAACCTTAACCCTAACCCTAACCCTAACCCTAACCCTTACCCTTACCCTAACCCTAACCCTAACCTTAATGCTCACCCTAACCCTAACAGTTACCCTAAACCTAACCCTAACCCTAACCCTAAACCTCACCCTTATCCTAACCCTAACCCTAACCCTAAGCTCAACACTAACCCTAACCCTAACCCTTACCCTAACCCAACCCTAACCTTAACCCCAACCCAAAACCTAACCATAACCCTAAACCTAACCCTTACCCTTACCCTAACCGTAACCCTAACACTTACCCTGAGCCTATCCCTAACGCTTACCCTAACCCTAACCCTCAAACTTACCTTACCCTAACCCTAACCCTAAACCTAACTCTAACCCAAACACTAACCCTAACCCTTACCCTAACCCTACCCTAAAACAAACCCTAACCCAAATCGTAACCCCTAGCCATAACCCTAATCCTAACCCTTACCCTTACGCTTACACTAACCCTAATCCTAACCCTAACCCTAACAATTACCCTTACCATAACCCTAACCCTAAACCCAAATCTAAACCTAACCCTAACCATAACCCTAACGCTTACCCTTACCCTAACCCTAACCCTAACCCTAACACTTAACCTTACCTAAACCAAACCCTAGCCCCTACCCTAACCCTAACCCTAACCCTAACCCTAACCCCTAACCCTAACCCTAACCCTAAACTTACCCCTTACCCTTAGCCTAACCCTAACCCTAAGTTTAACCCCAACAATAAACCTAACCTAAAACTTACCCTTACCCTAACCCTAACCCTAACCCCTAACCCTAACCCTAACCCTAAAATTAACCCTTACCCTTACCCTAACCCTAACCCTAAGTTTAACCCCAACACTAAACCTAACCTAAACCTTACCCTTACCCTAACCCTAACCCTAACCCTTACCCTAACCCGTAACCCTTACCCTAGCCCTTTCCCTAACCCTAATCATAACCCTTACACTTACACTTACCCTTACCCTAACCCTAACCCTGAACCTAAACCTTACCCTAACCCTAAACCTAACCGTAACCCTAACTGTAAATCTAACCCTAACCCTAATCCTAACCCTTACCCTTACCCTAACCGTAACCCTAAACCTAACCCTAACCCTAACCCTACACCCTTACCCTTACCCTAACCCTAACTCTAAGCCTAAACCTTACCCTCACCCTAACCCTAACCCTATCCCTATCCATTACCCTTACCTTAACCATAACCCTAACCCTAACCCTAAACCTTATCCTAACCCTAACCCTAACCCTCTCCCTAACCCTTACCCTTACCTTAACCATAACCCTAAAAATAACCCCTAACACTAACCCTAACCCTTAGCCTTACCTTAACCCTAACCATAACCCTAACCCCTAACCCTAACCCTTACACTTATTCTAATCCTAACCCTAATCCTAAACTTAACCCTAACCCTAACACTAACCCTAACTCTAAACCTTACCCTTACCCTTACCCTAACCCTAAACCTAACCCTAAACCAAACCCTAACCCTAACCCTTACCCTTACCCTATCCCTAACCCTAACCCTAACCCTAACAATTAACCTTACCTAACCCAAACCCTAGCACCTAACCTAATCCTAAACCTAACCTTAACCCCTAAACCTAACCCTAACCCTAACCCTAAACTTACCCCTTACCCTTACCCTTACCCTAACCCTAACCCTAACGCTTACCCTAACCCTAACCCTAAATCTAACCCATACCCTTAGCCTAACCCTATCCCTAACTTTAACCCCAACACTAAACCTAACCTAAACCTTACCCTTACCCTAACCCTAACCCTAACCCTAACCATAACCCTTACCCTTACCCTAACCCTAACCCTAAACCTAACCCTTACCCTAACCCTAAACCTAACCCTAACCCTAACTGTAAACCTAACCCTTACCCTAACCCTAACCCTAAACCTAACCCTAACACTAACCCTAACCCTACACCTTTACCCTTACCCTAACCCTAACCCTCACCCTAAACCTTACCCTAACCTTACCCTAACCCTATCCCTATCCATTACCCTTACCTTAACCATAAACCTAACCCTAACCCTAAACCTTATCCTAACCCTAACCCTAACCCTCTCCCTATCCCTTACCCTTACCTTAACCATAACCCTAAAAACAACCCCTAACACTAACCCTAACCCTTACCCTTACCTTAACCCTAACCATAACACTAACCCCTAACCCTATCCCTTACACTTATTCTAATCCTAACCCTAATCCTAAACTTAACCCTAACCCTAACACTAACCCTAACTCTAACCCTAACCCTTACCCTTACCCTAACCCTAACTCTAATCCTAACCCTAAACCTAACCATAACCCTTACCCTAAAGCCAACTCTAACCCTAATCCTTACCCTGACCCTAAACCTAAACCTAATCCTAACCCTTACCCTTTCCCTAACCCTTACCCTTACCCTACCCCTAACTCTAACCCTAACCCTTAGCCTTACCTTAACCCTAAAACTAACTTTAATGCTAACCCTAAATCTAACCCCAACCCTTACCCTAACCACAACCCTAACCCTAATCCTTACCCTAACCCTTACACTAAACCTAACCCTAACCCTTACCCTTACCCTAACACTAAACCTCACTCTAACCCTAACCCTAACCTTAACCCTAACCCTACCCTAAGCTTAAACCTAACCTTAACCCTCACACTTAACCTTACCCTAACCCTAACCCTAACCCTAAACTAACCCTAACATTAACCCTAACCCTAAACCTAACCGTAACCCTTACACTTACACTAACCCTAACCCTAAAACTCACCCTAAACCAAACCCTAACCCTAACCCTAACCCTTACCTTACCCTAACCCTAACCCTAAACCTAACCCTAACCCTAACCCTAACAGCTAACCCTAAGCCTAACCCTAATCCTAACCCTTACACTTTCCCTAACCCTCACCCTAACCCTAACACTTACCCTTAACCTAACCCTAACCCTAAACCTAACGCTAACCCTTACCCTAACCCTAACCCTAAACCTAACCCTTACCCTAACCCTAACCCTCACTCGAACCTTAACCCTAACCCTAACCCTTACCCTCACCCTAACCCTAACCCTAACCCTAACGCTAACCCTTACCCTAACCCTAACCCTAAACCTAACCCTTATCCTAACCATAACACTCACTCGAACCTTAACCCTAACCCTAACCCTTACCCTAACGATAACCCTAACCCTTACCCTAACCCTAACCCTAACCCTAAACCTAAGCTTAACCCTAACCCTAACCCTAACACTTAGCCTTACCCTAACCCTAACCCTAAACTAACCCTAACTTTAACCCTAACCCTAAACTTAACCCCAACCCTTATGCTTACCCTAACCCTAACACTAAACCTAACCCTAAACCAAAACCTAACCCTAACCCTTACCCTTACCCTAACCCTAACCCTAAGCCTAAACCAAATACTTACCCTTACTCTAACCCTAACCCTAACCCTAACCCAAACCCTCACCCTAACCCTTACCAATACCATAACAATAACCCTAACCCTAACACTTACCTTTACCCTAACCCTAAACCTAACCCTAACCCTAATCCTAACCCTAAACCTAACCCTAACCCTAACCCTAACCCTTACTTAAACCTAACCCTAACCCTACCCCTAACACTAACACTTACACTAAACCTAACCCTAACCTGAAGCCGAACCCTCAACCTAAACCTAACCCTAACCCTAACCCTTACCCTTACCCTAACCCTAAACCTAACCCTAACCCTAACCTTAAACCTAACCCTTACCCTAACCCTAACCCTTACCCTTACCCTAACCCTAAACCTAACCCTAACCCTAACTTTAATCCTAACCCTTACCCTAACCCTTACCCTTACCCTAACCCTAACCCTAACCCCTAAACCTAACCCTAATCTGAAACCTTACACTCACCCTAAACCTAACCCTAAACCTTACCCGAAACCTAACTCTAACCCTTACCCTTACCTTAACCCTCACACTAACCCTAACCCTAACACTTACCATTAACCTCACCCCAACCCTAAACCTAAACCTAAACCTAACCCTAACCCTAACCCTTAGCCTTACACTTACCCTAACGCTAACCATAGCCTTAACCCCAACACTAAACCTAAGAGTAACCCCAACCTTTACCCTTACCCTAACCTAAACCCTAACCCTAACCCTCACCCTAACCTTAACCCTAAACCTTACCCTTACCCTAACCCTAACCCTAACCCTAACCCTAACCTTTACCCTTACCCTAACCTAAACCCTAACCCTCACCCTAACCTTAACCCTAACCCTTACCCTTACCCTAACCCTAACCCTAACCCTAACCCTAAACCTAACCCTAAACATAACCCTTAACCTAACCCTATCCCTAAACCTAACCCTAAACCTAACCCTACACCTTACCCTTACCTTAACCATAACATAACCCTAACCCTAACCCTAACCCTAACCCTTATCCTAACCCTATCCCTAAACCTAACCCTAACCCTAACCCTAACCCTTACCCTTACCCTAATCCTAACTCTAAACCTAACAATTACCCTTAACTTAACCCTAACAATAAACTTAACCCTAACCCTAACCCTTACCTCAACCCTAAACCTAACCCTAACCTTTCCTTACCCTAACCCTAACCCTAATCTTAACCCTAACCCTAACCCTAACCCTAAACCTTACCCTTACCAAAACCCTAACACTAAACCTAAACCAATCCCTACACCTAACCCTAACCCTTACCCTAAACCTAACCCTAACCCTAACCCTAACCCTAAACCTAACACTTACCCTTACCCTAACCCTAACCCATCCTTAACCCCAACCCAAACCCTAAACCTAACCCTAACCCTTACCCTAACCCTAAACCTAACCCTAACACTATCCTTAACCCTAACCCTTACCCCAAAGCTAACCTTAACCCTAACCCTAACCGTTACCCTTACCCTAACCCTAAGCCTAAACCTAAACCTAACCCGAACCCTAAACCTAACCCCTACCCTCCCCTAACCCTAAACCTAAACCTAACCTTAACCCTAACACTTACTCTTACCCTAACCCTAACCCTAATCCTAACCCTAAACCTAACCCTAACCCTAACCCTAACCCTTACTTAAACCTAACCCTAACCCTAACCCTAACACTAACCCTTACACTAAACCTAACCCTAACCTGAAGCCGAACCCTCAACCTAAACCTAACCCTAACCCTAACCCTTACCCTTACCCTAACCCTAAACCTAACCCTAACCCTAACCTTAATCCTAACCCTTACCCTAACCCTAACCCTTACCCTTACACTAACCCTAAACCTAACCCTAACCCTAACTTTAATCCTAACCCTTACCCTAACCCTTACCCTTACCCTAACCCTAACCCTAACCCCTAAACCTAACCCTAATCCGAAACCTTACACTCACCCTAAACCTAACCCTAAACCTTACCCGAACCCTAACTCTAACCCTTACCCTTACCTTAACCCTCACACTAACCCTAACCCTAACACTTACCTTAACCTCACCCCAACCCTAAACCTAAACCTAAACCTAACCCTAACCCTAACCCTTAGCCTTACCCTAACCCTAAACCTAACCCTAATCCTAACACTTACCCTAACCTTAATCCCAACCCTAACCCTAAACCTAAACGTAACCCTTACACTTACCCTAACCCTAAACCTTACCCTAACCCAAACCCTAATCCTAACCCTAACCTTAACACTAACCCTAACCCTAACCCTAACCCTTACCCTTACCCTAACCCTAACCCTAACCTTAATGCTCACCCTAACCCTAACAGTTACCCTAAACCTAACCCTAACCCTAACCCTAAACCTCACCCTTATCCTAACCCTAACCCTAACCCTAAGCTCAACACTAACCCTAACCCTAACCCTTACCCTAACCCTAACCCTAACCTTAACCCCAACCCAAAACCTAACCATAACCCTAAACCTAACCCTTACCCTTACCCTAACCGTAACCCTAACACTTACCCTGAGCCTATCCCTAACGCTTACCCTAACCCTAACCCTAAAACTTACCTTACCCTAACCCTAACCCTAAACCTAACTCTAACCCAAACACTAACCCTAACCCTTACCCTAACCCTACCCTAAAACAAACCCTAACCCTAATCGTAACCCCTAGCCATAACCCTAATCCTAACCCTTACCCTTACGCTTACACTAACCCTAATCCTAACCCTAACCCTAACAATTACCCTTACCATAACCCTAACCCTAAACCCAAATCTAAACCTAACCCTAACCATAACCCTAACGCTTACCCTTACCCTAACCCTAACCCTAACCCTAACACTTAACCTTACCTAACCCAAACCCTAGCCCCTACCCTAACCCTAACCCTAACCCTAACCCCTAACCCTAACCCTAACCCTAAACTTACCCCTTACCCTTAGCGTAACCCTAACCCTAAGTTTAACCCCAACACTAAACCTAACTTAAAACTTACCCTTACCCTAACCCTAACCCCTAACCCTAACCCTAACCCTAAAATTAACCCTTACCCTTACCCTAACCCTAACCCTAAGTTTAACCCCAACACTAAACCTAACCTAAACCTTACCCTTACCCTAACCCTAACCCTAACCCGTACCCTAACCCGTAACCCTTACCCTAGCCCTTTCCCTAACCCTAATCATAACCCTTACACTTACACTTACCCTTACCCTAACCCTAACCCTGAACCTAAACCTTACCCTAACCCTAAACCTAACCGTAACCCTAACTGTAAATCTAACCCTAACCCTAATCCTAACCCTTACCCTTACCCTAACCGTAACCCTAAACCTAACCCTAACCCTAACCTACACCCATTACCCTTACCCTAACCCTAACTCTAAGCCTAAACCTTACCCTCACCCTAACCCTAACCCTATCCCTATCCATTACCCTTACCTTAACCATAACCCTAACCCTAACCCTAAACCTTATCCTAACCCTAACCCTAACCCTCTCCCTAACCCTTACCCTTACCTTAACCATAACCCTAAAAATAACCCCTAACACTAACCCTAACCCTTAGCCTTACCTTAACCCTAACCATAACCCTAACCCCTAACCCTAACCCTTACACTTATTCTAATCCTAACCCTAATCCTAAACTTAACCCTAACCCTAACACTAACCCTAACTCTAAACCTTACCCTTACCCTTTACCCTAACCCTAAACCTAACCCTAAACCAAACCCTAACCCTAACCCTTACCCTTACCCTATCCCTAACCCTAACCCTAACCCTAACAATTAACCTTACCTAACCCAAACCCTAGCACCTAACCTAATCCTAAACCTAACCTTAACCCCTAAACCTAACCCTAACCCTAACCCTAAACTTACCCCTTACCCTTACCCTTACCCTAACCCTAACCCTAACGCTTACCCTAACCCTAACCCTAAATCTAACCCATACCCTTAGCCTAACCCTATCCCTAACTTTAACCCCAACACTAAACCTAACCTAAACCTTACCCTTACCCTAACCCTAACCCTAACCCTAACCATAACCCTTACCCTTACCCTAACCCTAACCCTAAACCTAACCCTTACCCTAACCCTAAACCTAACCCTAACCCTAACTGTAAACCTAACCCTTACCCTAACCCTAACCCTAAACCTAACCCTAACACTAACCCTAACCCTACACCTTTACCCTTACCCTAACCCTAACCCTCACCCTAAACCTTACCCTAACCTTACCCTAACCCTATCCCTATCCATTACCCTTACCTTAACCATAAACCTAACCCTAACCCTAAACCTTATCCTAACCCTAACCCTAACCCTCTCCCTATCCCTTACCCTTACCTTAACCATAACCCTAAAAACAACCCCTAACACTAACCCTAACCCTTACCCTTACCTTAACCCTAACCATAACACTAACCCCTAACCCTATCCCTTACACTTATTCTAATCCTAACCCTAATCCTAAATTTAACCCTAACCCTAACACTAACCCTAACTCTAACCCTAACCCTTACCCTTACCCTAACCCTAACTCTAATCCTAACCCTAAACCTAACCATAACCCTTACCCTAAAGCCAACTCTAACCCTAATCCTTACCCTGACCCTAAACCTAAACCTAATCCTAACCCTTACCCTTTCCCTAACCCTTACCCTTACCCTACCCCTAACTCTAACCCTAACCCTTAGCCTTACCTTAACCCTAAAACTAACTTTAATGCTAACCCTAAATCTAACCCCAACCCTTACCCTAACCACAACCCTAACCCTAATCCTTACCCTAACCCTTACACTAAACCTAACCCTAACCCTTACCCTTACCCTAACACTAAACCTCACTCTAACCCTAACCCTAACCTTAACCCTAACCCTACCCAAAGCTTAAACCTAACCTTAACCCTCACACTTAACCTTACCCTAACCCTAACCCTAACCCTAAACTAACCCTAACATTAACCCTAACCCTAAACCTAACCGTAACCCTTACACTTACACTAACCCTAACACTAAAACTCACCCTAAACCAAACCCTAACCCTAACCCTTACCTTACCCTAACCCTAACCCTAAACCTAACCCTAACCCTAACCCTAACAGCTAACCCTAAGCCTAACCCTAATCCTAACCCTTACACTTTCCCTAACCCTCACCCTAACCCTAACACTTACCCTTAACCTAACCCTAACCCTAAACCTAACGCTAACCCTTACCCTAACCCTAACCCTAAACCTAACCCTTACCCTAACCCTAACCCTCACTCGAACCTTAACCCTAACCCTAACCCTTACCCTCACCCTAACCCTAACCCTAACCCTAACGCTAACCCTTACCCTAACCCTAACCCTAAACCTAACCCTTATCCTAACCATAACACTCACTCGAACCTTAACCCTAACCCTAACCCTTACCCTAACGATAACCCTAACCCTTACCCTAACCCTAACCCTAACCCTAAACCTAAGCTTAACCCTAACCCTAACCCTAACACTTAGCCTTACCCTAACCCTAACCCTAAACTAACCCTAACTTTAACCCTAACCCTAAACTTAACCCCAACCCTTATGCTTACCCTAACCCTAACACTAAACCTAACCCTAAACCAAAACCTAACCCTAACCCTTACCCTTACCCTAACCCTAACCCTAAGCCTAAACCAAATACTTACCCTTACTCTAACCCTAACCCTAACCCTAACCCAAACCCTCACCCTAACCCTTACCCTTACCATAACAATAACCCTAACCCTAACACTTACCTTTACCCTAACCCTAAACCTAACCCTAACCCTAATCCTAACCTAAACCTAACCCTAACCCTAACCCTAACCCTTACTTAAACCTAACCCTAACCCTACCCCTAACACTAACACTTACACTAAACCTAACCCTAACCTGAAGCCGAACCCTCAACCTAAACCTAACCCTAACCCTAACCCTTACCCTTACCCTAACCCTAAACCTAACCCTAACCCTAACCTTAAACCTAACCCTTACCCTAACCCTAACCCTTACCCTTACCCTAACCCTAAACCTAACCCTAACCCTAACTTTAATCCTAACCCTTACCCTAACCCTTACCCTTACCCTAACCCTAACCCTAACCCCTAAACCTAACCCTAATCTGAAACCTTACACTCACCCTAAACCTAACCCTAAACCTTACCCGAACCCTAACTCTAACCCTTACCCTTACCTTAACCCTCACACTAACCCTAACCCTAACACTTACCATTAACCTCACCCCAACCCTAAACCTAAACCTAAACCTAACCCTAACCCTAACCCTTAGCCTTACACTTACCCTAACGCTAACCATAGCCTTAACCCCAACACTAAACCTAAGAGTAACCCCAACCTTTACCCTTACCCTAACCTAAACCCTAACCCTAACCCTCACCCTAACCTTAACCCTAAACCTTACCCTTACCCTAACCCTAACCCTAACCCTAACCCTAACCTTTACCCTTACCCTAACCTAAACCCTAACCCTCACCCTAACCTTAACCCTAACCCTTACCCTTACCCTAACCCTAACCCTAACCCTAACCCTTACTTAAACCTAACCCTAACCCTACCCCTAACACTAACCCTTACACTAAACCGAACCCTAACCTGAAGCCCAACCCTCAACCTAAACCTAACCCTAACCCTAACCCTTACCTTTACTCTAACCCTAAACCTAACCCTAACCCTAACCTTAATCCTAACCCTTACCCTAACCCTAACCCTTACCCTTACACTAACCCTAAACCTAACCCTAACCCTAACTTTAATCCTAACCCTTACCCTAACCCTTACCCTTACCCTAACCCTAACCCTAACCCCTAAACCTAACCCTAATCCGAAACCTTACACTCACCCTAAACCTAACCCTAAACCTTACCCGAACCCTAACTCTAACCCTTACCCTTACCTTAACCCTCACACTAAACCTAACCCTAACACTTACCGTTAACCTCACCCCAACCCTAAACCTAAACCTAAACCTAACCCTAACCCTAACCCTTAGCCTTACCCTAACCCTAAACCTAACCCTAATCCTAACACTTACCCTAACCTTAATCCCAACCCTAACCCTAAACCTAAACGTAACCCTTACACTTACCCTAACCCTAAACCTTACCCTAACCCAAACCCTAATCCTAACCCTAACCTTAACCCTAACCCTAACCCTAACCCTAACCCTAACCTTACCCTTACCCTAACCCTAACCCTAACCTTAATGCTCACCCTAACCCTAACAGTTACCCTAAACCTAACCCTAACCCTAACCCTAAACCTCACCCTTATCCTAACCCTAAACCTAACCCTAAGCTCAACACTAACCCTAACCCTAACCCTTACCCTAACCCTAACCCTAACCTTAACCCCAACCCAAAACCTAACCATAACCCTAAACCTAACCCTTACCCTTACCCTAACCGTAACCCTAACACTTACCCTGAGCCTATCCCTTACGCTTACCCTAACCCTAACCCTAAAACTTACCTTACCCTAACCCTAACCCTAAACCTAACTCTAACCCAAACACTAACCCTAACCCTTACCCTAACCCTACCCTAAAACAAACCCTAACCCTAATCGTAACCCCTAGCCATAACCCTAATCCTAACCCTTACCCTTACGCTTACACTAACCCTAATCCTAACCCTAACCCTAACAATTACCCTTACCATAACCCTAACCCTAAACCCAAATCTAAACCTAACCCTAACCATAACCCTAACGCTTACCCTTACCCTAACCCTAACCCTAACCCTAACACTTAACCTTACCTAAACCAAACCCTAGCCCCTACCCTAACCCTAACCCTAACCCTAACCCCTAACCCTAACCCTAACCCTAAACCTAACCTAAAACTTACCCTTACCCTAACCCTAACCCTAACCCCTAACCCTAACCCTAACCCTAAAATTAACCCTTACCCTTACCCTAACCATAACCCTAAGTTTAACCCCAACACTAAACCTAACCTAAACCTTACCCTTACCCTAACCCTAACCCTAACCCGTACCCTAACCCGTAACCCTTACCCTAGCCCTTTCCCTAACCCTAATCATAACCCTTACACTTACACTTACCCTTACCCTAACCCTAACCCTGAACCTAAACCTTACCCTAACCCTAAACCTAACCGTAACCCTAACTGTAAATCTAACCCTAACCCTAATCCTAACCCTTACCCTTACCCTAACCCTAACCCTAAACCTAACCCTAACCCTAACCCTACACCCTTACCCTTACCCTAACCCTAACTCTAAGCCTAAACCTTACCCTCACCCTAACCCTAACCCTATCCCTATCCATTACCCTTACCTTAACCATAACCCTAACCCTAACCCTAAACCTTATCCTAACCCTAACCCTAACCCTCTCCCTAACCCTTACCCTTACCTTAACCATAACCCTAAAAATAACCCCTAACACTAACCCTAACCCTTAGCCTTACCTTAACCCTAACCATAACCCTAACCCCTAACCCTAACCCTTACACTTATTCTAATCCTAACCCTAATCCTAAACTTAACCCTAACCCTAACACTAACCCTAACTCTAACCCTTACCCTTACCCTTACCCTAACCCCAACCTAACCCTAAACCAAACCCTAACCCTAACCCTTACCCTTACCCCATCGCTAACCCTAACCCTAACCCTAACAATTAACCTTACCTAACCCAAACCCTAGCACCTAACCTAATCCTAAACCTAACCTTAACCCCTAAACCTAACCCTAACCCTAACCCTAAACTTACCCCTTACCCTTACCCTTACCCTAACCCTAACCCTAACGCTTACCCTAACCCTAACCCTAAATCTAACCCATACCCTTAGCCTAACCCTAACCCTAACTTTAACCCCAACACTAAACCTAACCTAAACCTTACCCTTACCCTAACCCTAACCCTAACCCTAACCATAACCCTTACCCTTACCCTTACCCTAACCCTAACCCTAAACCTAACCCTTACCCTAACCCTAAACCTAACCCTAACCCTAACTGTAAACCTAACCCTTACCCTAACCCTAACCCTAAACCTAACCCTAACACTAACCCTAACCCTACACCTTTACCCTTACCCTAACCCTAACCCTCACCCTAAACCTTACCCTAACCTTACCCTAACCCTATCCCTATCCATTACCCTTACCTTAACCATAAACCTAACCCTAACCCTAAACCTTATCCTAACCTAACCCTAACCTAACCCTCTCCCTATCCCTTACCCTTACCTTAACCATAACCCTAAAAACAACCCCTAACACTAACCCTAACCCTTACCCTTACCTTAACCCTAACCATAACACTAACCCCTAACCCTATCCCTTACACTTATTCTAATCCTAACCCTAACCCTAACCTTAACTCTAACCCTAACCCTAACCCTAACCCTAACCCTTACGCTAACCCTAACCCTAACCCTAAACTAACCCTAACTTTAACCTTAACCCTAAACCTAACGCTAACCCTTACTCTTACCCTAACCCTAACCCTAAACCTAACCCTAAAACAAACCCTAACCCTAACCCTTATCCTAACCCTAACCCTAAACCTAACCCTAACACTAAACCTAACACCTAACCCTAACCCTAATCCTAACCCTTACACTTACCATAACCCTAACCCTAACCCTAACACATACCCTTACCCTTACCAACCCCAACCCTAAGCATGAACCAAACACTTACTCTTACTCTAACCCTAACCCTAACCCTAACCCTTACCATTACTATAACCCTAACCCTAACACTAACACTTACCCTTACCCTAACCCTAAACCTAACCCTAACCCTAACCCTAAACCTAACCCTTACCCTAAACCTAAACCTAACCCTAACCCTAACTGTAAACCTAACCCTAACCCTAACCCTAACCCTTACCCTTACCCTAACCCTAACCCTAATCCTAACTCTAAACCTTACAATAACCCTAACCATAACCCTATCCCTATCCATTACCATTACCTTAACTCTAACCCTAACCCTAACCCTAAACCTTATCCTAAACCTAACCCAAAACCTATCCCTATCCCTTACCCTTACCTTAACCATAACCCTAAACCTAACCCCTAAACCTAACCCTAAACCTTACCCTTACTTTAAACATAACCCTAACCCTTACCCTAACCCTAACCCTAACCCTAAAACTAAACCCTACGCTTACCCTAAACCTAACCCTAGCCCTTACTCAAACCCTAACCCTAACCCTTACCCTTACCTTAACCCTAACGCTAACACTTACCCTTACCCTAACCCTAAGCCTAACCGTAAACCTTACCCTATCCCTATACCTAACACTTACCCTTACCCTTACCCTAACCCTAACCCTAACCCTAACACTAACCAAAACCCTAACCCTAACACTTACCCTAACCTTAACCCTTACCCTTACAATAACGCTAACCCTAAACTTAACCTCAACACTAAACCTCACCCTTACCCTAACCCTAACCCTAACCCTAACCCTTACCCTTACCCTAACCCTAATCCTAAACATAACACTAACCCTAACCCCTAACCCCTAACCCTAACCCTAACCCTAACCCTTACCCTTACCCTAACCCTAACCCTAACCTTAATGCTCACCCTAACCCTAACGCTTACCCTAACCCTAAGCCTAACCCTTACCATAACCCTAACCCAGTCCTTAACCCCAACCCAAAACCTAACCCTAACCCTAACCCTTACCCTAACCCTAACCCTAACACTTGCCCTAACCCTAAACCTTACCCTAACCCTAACCCTAAACCTTACCCTTTCCCTAACCCTACCCCTAAACCTAAACCTAACCCAAACTCTAACCCTAACCCTTACCCTTCCCTAACCCTAACATAAACCAAACCCTAAACCTAACCCTAACCCCTAATCATAAACCTAAACCTAACCCTTACCTTTACCCTAACCCTAACCCTAACCCTAATCCTAATCCTAACCCTAACACTTACCCTTACCCTAACCCTACCCCTAACCCTAAACCTAAATCTAAACCTAACCCTAACCTTAAACTTAACGCTTACCCTTAGCCTAACCCTACCCTAACCCTAACCCTAACACGTAACATTACCCTAAACCAAACCCTAAACCGTACCCTAACACTAACCCAAACCCTAAACTTAATCCTTACCCTAACCCTTACCCTAACTCTAACCCTAACACTTACCCTAAACCTAACCCTAAATCTAACTCTTACCCTTACCCTAACCCTAACCCAAACCCTAACCCTAACCCTTACCCTAACCCTAAACCTTACCCTAGCACTAACTCTAAACCTAACCCTAAACTTAACCCTAAACTTAACCCTAACCCTGACCCTAACCCTAACCCTAACCCTACACCTAACAATAACCCTAACCCTAACCGTATCCCTCACCCTTACCCTTACCCTAAACCTAACCCTAACCCTAACCCTAATCTAACTCTTACCCTAACCCTAAACCTTACCCTAACCCTAACCCTAACCCTAACCCTAACACTTACCCTAACCCTAACCCTAACCCTAACCCTAACCTAACCCTTACCCTAAACCTAAACTTAACCCTAACCCTAACTGTAAACCTAACCCTAACCCTAACCCTAACCCTTAACCTTACCCTAACCCTAACCCTAAACCTAACCCGAACCCTAACCCTAACCCTTACCCTTACCCTAACCCTAACCCTAATCCTAACTCTAAACCTTACAATAACCCTAACCATAACCCTATCCCTATCCATTACCCTTACCTTAACTCTAACCCTAACCCTAAACCTTATCCTAACCCTAACCCAAAACCTATCCCTATCCCTTACCCTTACCTTAACCATAACCCTAAACCTAACCCCTAAACCTAACCCTAAACCTTACCCTTACTTTAACCATAACCCTAACCCTTACCCTAACCCTAACCCTAAAACTAAACCCTACGCTTACCCAAACCCTAACCCTAAACCTTACCCTTACCTTAACCCTAACGCTAACACTTACCCTTACCCTAACCCTAAGCCTAACCGTAAACCTAACCCTATCCCTATACCTAACACTTACCCTTACCCTTACCCTAACCCTAAACCTAACCCTTACCCTAACCCTAATCCTACACCTTAGCCTAAACCTAACCCTAACCCTAAACCTTACAATCACCCTAAACCTAACCCTAACCCTTACCCTAACCCTAACCCTAACCCTTAACCTTACCTTAACCCTAATCCTAACACTAACCCTAACCCTTACCCTTACCTTAACCCTAACACTAACCCTAAATCTAAACCTTACCGTTAGCCTTACCCTAACCCTAAACCTAACCCTAACCCTAACGCTAAACTTAACCCTTACACATACCCTAACCCTAACCCTAAACCTAACCCTAACACTAACAATAACCCTAACCCCTAACCCTAACCCTAACATTAACCGTAACCCTAACCCTTACCCTAACCCTAACCGTTACCCTAGCCCTAACACTAACCCTAATCCTAACCCTAACCTTAACGCTAACCCTTACCCTTACCCTAACCCTAACCCTAACCATAACCCTAAACCTTACACTTACCCTAAACCTAACCCTAACCCTTACCCTAACCCTAACCCAAACACTTCCCCTTACCTTAACCCTAACGCTAACCCTTACACTTAACCTAACCCTAAGCCTAACCGTTAACCTAACCCACACCCTATCCCTCACACTTACCCTTACCCTAATCCTAACTCTAAACCTTAACCTAACCCTAACCCTAACCCGTACCCTTACCCTAACCCTAACCTGAACCCTAAAACTAAACCCTAAGCTTACCCTAAACCTAACCCTAACCTTTACCCAAACCCTAACGCTAACCCTAACCTTAACCTCAACCCTAAACCTAACCCTAAACCTAACCCTAACCCTTATCCTTACCCTAATCCTAACCCTAACCCTAAACCTAACCCTAACACTTACCCTTACTGTAACCCTAACCGTAATCCTAACCCTAACCCTTACCCTAACACTAACCCTAATCCTAACCCTAACCCCTAACCCTTACCCTAATCTTTACCCTTACCTTAAACCTAAACCTAACCTTAACGCCAACCCTAAACCTATCCCTAACCCTAACCCAAACCCTTACCCTTACCCTAACCCAAACCCTTAACCTAACCCTAACCCAAAACCTAACCATAAAATTTACCTTCCCTAACCGTAACCATAAGCCTTTCCCTAACCCCAACCATAACCCTATCCCTAACCCTACCTTACCCTTACCCTAAACCGAACCCTAACCTTAACCCTAATCATAACCCTCATCCTAACTCTTACCCTTACCCTAAACCTAACTCTAACCCTAATCCTTATCCTTTCCTTAACCCTAACCTTAATGCTAACCCAAACGCTAACCCTAACCTAACCCTTACCCTAACCCTAACCCTAAACCTAATCCTTACCCTAACCCTAACCCTAACCATAATCCTTACCCTAACCCTAACCCTAACCTTAACCCCAACCCTAAACCTAACCTTAACACTAAACCTTACCCTAACACTTACCCTACCCCTAACCTTAACCCTTAACCTTACCCTAACCCTAATTCTAACCTTATCCCCAACCCTAAACCTAACCCTAACCCTTACCCTAATCCTAACCATAATCCTTACCCTAACCCTAACCCTAACACTCACCGTTACCCTAACCCTAAACCTAACCCTAACCCTAACGATAACCTTAACCCTTACACTTACCCTAACCCTAACCCTAAACCTAACCCTAACCCTAACCCTAATCCTAACCTTAACCCTAACCCTAACCCTAACCCTACCCGAAACCTTACCTTACCCTAACCCTAACCATAAACCTTACCCTAACCCCAACGATAACCCTATCCCTAACCCTAACCCTTACCCTTACCCTAACCCTAACCCTAACCTTAACCCTAACCCTAACCCTCACTGTAACTCTTACCCTTACCCTAACCCTAACCCTAACCCTAACCCTTACCCTAACCCTAACACTAACCCTAAAACTTACCCTTACCCTAATCCTAAACCTAACCCTTACCCTAACCCTAACCCTAACCCTAACCGTAACCCTAAACCTAACCCTAACCCTAAACCTAACCCTAAACCTTACCCTAAATCTAATCCTAACCCTAACCCTTACAGTTACCCTAACCCTAACCTTAAACTTAACCCCAATCCTAAACCTAACCCTAACCATAACCCTTACCCTTACCCTAAACCTAAACCTAACCCTAACCCTAAATTTAACCCTAACACTTACCCTAACGCTAACCAAAACCCTAACCCTAACACTTAACCTAACCTTAACCCTTACCCTTACAATAACGCTAACCCTAAACTTAACCTCAACACTAAACCTCACCCTAACCCTAACCCTAACCCTAATCCTAACCCTTACCCTTACCCTAACCCTAATCCTAAACATAACACTAACCCTAACCCCTAACCCCTAAACCTAACCCTAACCCTAACCCTTACCCTTACCCTAACCCTAACCCTAACCTTAATGCTCACCCTAACCCTAACGCTTACCCTAACCCTAACCCTAACCCTTACCATAACCCTAACCCAGTCCTTAACCCCAACCCAAAACCTAACCCTAACCCTAACCCTTACCCTAACCCTAACCCTAACACTTGCCCTAACCCTAAACCTTACCCTAACCCTAACCCTAAACCTTACCCTTTCCCTAACCCTACCCCTAAACCTAAACCTAACCCAAACTCTAACCCTAACCCTTACCCTTCCCTAACCCTAACATAAACCAAACCCTAAACCTAACCCTAACCCCTAATCATAAACCTAAACCTAACCCTTACCTTTACCAACCCTAACCCTAACCCTAATTCCTAATCCTAACCCTAACACTTACCCTTACCCTAACCCTACCCCTAAACCCTAAACCTAAATCTAAACCTAAACCCTAACCTTAAACTTAACGCTTACCCTTAGCCTAACCCTAACCCCTAACCCTAACCCTAACACTTAACATTACCCTAAACCAAACCCTAAACCTTACCCTAACACTAATCCTAACCTAAACTTAATCCTTACCCTAACCCTTACCCTAACCTCTAACCCTAACACTTACCCTAAACCTAACCCTAAATCTAACCCTTACCCTTACCCTAACCCTAACCCAAACCCTAACCTAACCCTTACCCTAACCCTAACCCTTACCCTAGCACTAACTCTAAACCTAACCCTAAACTTAACCCAAACTTTAACCCTAACCCTGTCCCTAACCCTAACCCTAACCCTACACCTAACAATAACCCTAACCCTAACCGTATCCCTCACACTTACCCTTACCCTAAACCTAACCCTAACCCTAACCCTAACCCTAACCTAACTCTTACCCTAATCCTAAACCTTACCCTAAACCCTAACCCTAACCCTAACCCTAACACTTACCCTAACCCTAACCCTAACCCTAACCCATACCCTAACCCTAACAGTAAAGATAGCCCTAACCCTAACCCTAAACCTAATCCTAACCCTAACCCTATAGCTTACCCTTACCCTATCCCTAACCCTAAACCTAACCCTAACCGTAACCCTCACCCTTACCCTAACCCTAAACCTAACCCTAACCCTAAACCTTACCCTTACCCTAACCCTAACTCTAACCCTAACCATTACCCTCATCCTAACCCTAACCCTAACTTTAATGCTAACCCTAAACCTAACCCTTACCCTAAACCTAACCCTAACCTTAAACCTTACCCTAACTCTAACCCTAACCCTAACCCCAACCCTTACACTTTCCCTAACCCTAACCCTATCCCCAAACCTTAGCCTTACCCTAACCCTAACCGTAATCCTAACCCTGACCCTAACCTTAACCCTAACCCTAAACCTAACCCTTACCCTAACGCTAACCCTAACACTAACCCTTACCCTATTCCTAACTCTAACCCTAACCCTAAACCTAACCCTAATCTTAACCCTTACCCTGACCCTTACCCTAACCCAAACCCTAATCCTACACCTAAACCTACCCCTAACCCTAATTTTTACCCTTACCCTAACTATAACCCTAACCCTAATCCTAACCCTAAACCTTACCATTAACCTAAACCTAACCCTAACCCTTACCCTAATCCTAACTCTAACCCTAACCCTTACCCTTACCTTAACCCTAACCCTAACCCTAACCCTTAACCTTACCCTAACCCTCACTCTAACCTTATCCCCAACCCTACACCTTACCCTAACCCTCACCCTTACCCTAACACTTACCCTAACCTAACCCTAACCCTAACCCTAACACATACCCTTACCCTAACCCTAACCCTAACCCTTACCCTAACCCTAACTCTAACCCAACCCTAACCCTAAAACCTTACCCTTACCCTAATCCTAACCCTAAACCTTACCCTAACCCTAACCCTAACCCTAAACCAAACCGTAACCCTAAACCTAACCCTAACCCTAAACCTTACCCTAAACCTTACCCTAAATCTAACCCTAACCTAACCCTTACCCTTACCCTAAACCTAACCCTAAACTTAAGAGCAATCCTAAACCTAACCCTAACCATAATCCTTACCCTTACCTTAACCTAAAACTAACCCTAACCCTAACCTTATCCCTAACCCTTACCCTAACCCTAACACTTACCCTTACCCTAACCATAAACCTAACCCTAACCCTAAAGCTAACCCTAACTCTAATCCTTACCCTAACTCTAACCATAACACTTACTCTTCCCCTAACCATAAGCCTAACGCTAACCCTAACCCTTACCCTAACCCCTAACTCTAACCCTAACTCTAACACTTACCCTAACCCTAACCCTTACCCTAACCCTGACCCTTACCCTAACGCTAACCCTAACCTTAACCTCAACCCTAAACCTAACCCTAAACCTAACCCTAACCCTTACCCTTACCCTAATCCTAACCCTAACCTTAAACCTAACCCTAACACTTACCCTTAAGGTAACCCTAACCGTAACCCCTAATCCTAACCCTTAACCTAACCCTAACACTAAACCTAACCCTAACCCCTAACCCTTAACCTAATCCTTACCCTTACCCCAAACCTAAACCTAACCTAACGGCAACCCTAAACCTATCCCTAAACCTAACCCTAACACTTACCCTTACCCTAACCCAAACCCTTAACCTAACCCTAACCCAAAACCTAACCCTAAAATTTACCTTTCCTAACCCTAACCATAAGCCTTTCCTAAGCCCAACAATAACCCTATCCCTAACCCTACCCTTACCCTTACCCTAAACCGAACACTAACCTTATAACCCTAACCGTAACCCTCATCCTAACCCTAACCCTAACCCTAACCCTAACCCTAACCCTAATCCTTATCCTAACCCTAACCCTAACCCTAACCGTAACCTTAACTCCAACCGTAAACGTAACCTTAACCCTAACCCTTACCCTAACACTTACCCTAATCCTAAATCTAACCCTTAACCTTACAATAACCCTAACTCTAACCTTATACCCAACCCTAAACCTAACCCTAACCCTTACGCTAATCCTAACCCTAATCCTTACCCTAACTCTAACCCTAACCCTAACTGTAACCCTAAACCTAACCTTACCCTAACCCTAACTCTAAACCTAAACCTTACCCTAACCCTAAACCTAAACCTTACCCTTACCCTAACCCTAAGCATAACCTTAACCCCAATCCTAACCTAACCCTAACCCTAACCATAACCCATATCCTTACCGTAACCCTAAACCTAACCCTAACCCTAACCTTAACCCTAACTCTTACACTTACCCTAACCCTAACCCTAACCCTACCCCTAAACCTAACCCTAACCCTAACCCTAACCCTTACCCTTGCCCAAACCCTAACCCTAACCCTAACCCTAATCCTTACCCTAACCCTAACCCTAAACCTAACCATAACCCAAACCCTAACCCTAACCCTAACCCTAAACCTAATCCTAACCCTAACCGTAAAACTTACCCTAACCCTAAACCTAACCCTAATCCTTGCCATAACCATAACCCTAACCCTAACCCTTACCATAACCCTTAAACTTTCCCTAACCCTAACCCTAACCCTAACTCTTACCCATACCCTAACCCTACCCTAAGCCTAACCCTAACACTCACCTTAACCCTAACAATAACCCTAACCCTTACACTTACCCTAACCGTAAAACTAAACTTAACCCCATCCATAACCCTAAACCTAAACCTTACCCTTACCCTAACCCTAACCCTAAACCTAACCCTAACAGTAACCCCTAACCCTAACCCTAACTCTAACCCTTACCCTAACCCTAACCCTAAACTTAATGCGAAACCTAACCCTAACCCTAACCCTTAACCTAACCCTAAACCTAACACTAATCCTTACCCTAACCCTAACCCAAACCCTAACCCTAACCCTAACTCTTATCCTTTCCCTAACCCTAATCTTAACATTAACCCTAACCTTAATCCTAACTCTAACCCTAACCCATACCCTAACCCTAAACCAAACCATAACCCTAATCCTAACCCTAACCCTAAACTTAACCCTAACCCTAACCCTAACCCTAACCCTTACCATAACGCTAACTCTAAACCTAACTTTAACCCTAACCCTAACCCTAACACATACTCTTACCCTAACCCTATCCCTAACCCTAATTGTAACCTAACCCTAACCCTAACCCTAACCCTAACCTTAACCCTAATCCTAACCCTAACCCTAACAGTTACCCTAACCGTAACCCTAAACCTAACCTATCCCTAACCCTAAACCTAACCCTTACCCTTACCCTAACCCTAACCCTAAACCTAACCATAAACCTAACTCCTAACCCTAACCCTAACCCTTACGCTAACCCTAACACTAACCTTAATGCTAAACCTAACCCTAACCCTAACCCTAAACCTAACCCTAACCCTAACCCTAATCCTTACTCTAACCCTATCCCAAACCCTAAACCTAACCCTAACACTAACCCTATCCATTCCCTAACCCTAATCCTAACCCTAACCCCAACTTTAACCCTAACCCTAACTCTAACCCTAACACTTACCCTAACTCTAAACCTAACCCTAACCCTAATCCTAACCCTAAACCAAACCTTAACCCTAACCCTAACCCAAATACATACACTTACCCTAACCCTAACCCTAACCGTAACTGTGAACATTACCCTAACCCAACCCTAACCCTGACACTTACCCTTACCCTAACCCTAACCCTAACCTTAATGCTCACCCTAACCCTAACGCTTACCCTAACCCTACCACTAACCCTAACACTAAACCTCACCCTTACCCTAACCCTAACCCTAACCCTAACCCTTACCCATACCCTAACCCTAATCCTAAACATAACCCTAACCCTAACCCATAACCCCAAACCCTAACTCTAACCCTAGCCCTTACCCTTACCCTAAACCTAACCTTAATGCTCACCCTAACCCTAACGCTTACCCTAACCCTAACCCTAACCCTTACCATAACCCTAACCCAAACCTTAACCCCAACCCAAAACCTAACTCTAACCCTAACCCTAAACTTTACCCTTACCCTAACCCTAACCCTAACATTTGCCCTAACCCTAAACCTTACACTAACCCTAAACCTAAACGTTACCCTTACACTAACCCTAAAGCTAAACCTAAACCTAACCGAAACTCTAACCCTAACCCTTACCCTTACCCTAACCCTGACCTAAATCAAACCCTAAACCTAACTCTAACCACTAAACATAACCCTAAACCTAACCCTTACCCTTACCTTAACCCTAACTCTAATCCTAATCCTAACCCTAACACTTACCCTTACTCTAACCCTACCCCTAACCCTAAACCTAAATCTAAACCTAACCCTAACCTTAACCTTAACGCTTACCCTTACCCTAACCCTAACCCTAACCCTAACCCTAACACTTAACTTTACCCTAAACCAAACCCTAACCCTTACCCTAACACTAACCCTAACCCTAACCTTAACCCTAACCGTAACCCTCATCCTAACCCTAACCCTAACCCTAACCCTTACCCTAACTCTAACCCTAACCCTAACCATAACCCTAACACAAACACTAACCCTAAACCTTACCCTAACCCTAACGCTAACCCTATCCCTATCCCTTACCCTTACCTTACCCTAACCCTAACCGTAACCCCTAACCCTAACCCTAACCCTAGCCCTTACCCTTACCCTAACCCTAAACCTAACCCCTAACCCTAACCCTTACCCTTATCCTAACCCTAACCCAAAACTTAACCCTAACACTAACACTAACCCTAACTCTAATCCTTACCCTTACCCTAACCCTAACCCAAACACTTAACATTACCCTAAACCAAAACCTAACCCTTACCCTAAAACTAACCCTAACCCTAAACTAAATCCTTACCCTAACCCTTACCCTAACTCTAACCCTAACCCTAACACTTACCCTAAACCTAACCCTAACCCTAACCCTTACCCTTACCCTAACCCTAATCCTAACCTTAACCCAAACACTAAACCTAACCATAAACATTACACTAACCCTAACCCTAACCCCAAACCTAACCCTAACCCTAACCCTTACCCTAACCCTAACCCTTACCCTAGCACTAACACTAAACCTAACCCTAAACCTAACCCTAACCTTAACCCTAACCCTGACCCTTACCTTAACCCTAACCCTACACCTAAAAATAACCTAACCCTAACTCTATCCCTTACCCTTACCCTAAACCTAACCCTAAGCCTAACCCTAACCCTAACTCTTACCCTAACCCTAAACCTTACCCTAACCCTTACCCTAACCCTAACCCTAACACTTACCCTAACCCTAAACCTAACCCATACCCTAACCCTAACACCAAAGCTAGCCCTAACCCTAACCCTAAACCTAACCCTAACCCTAACCCTATAGCTTACCCTTACCCTAACCCTAACCCTAATCCTAACCCTAACCGAAACCCTCACCCTTACCCTAACCCTAAACCTAACCCTAAACCTAAACCTTACCATAACCCTAACCGTAACCCTATCCCTATCCCTTACCCTTACCTTACCCTAACCCTAACCCTAACCCCTATCCCTAACCCTAACCCTAGGCCTTACCCTTACCCTAACCCTAAACCTAACCCTTAACCCTAACCCTTACCCTAATACTAACCCTAACCCAAAACTTAACCCTAACACTAACACTAACCCTAACTCTAATCCTTACCCTTACCCTAACCCTAACCCTAAACCTAACCCTAACCCTAACCCTAACCCTTACCCTTACCCTAACCCTAACTCTAACCCTAAACATTACCCTTACCCTAACGCTAACTCTTACTTTAATGCTAACCCTAACCCTAACCCTTACCCTAACCCTAACCCCAACCCTAATCCTTACCCTAACTCTAACCTTAACCCTAACCCTAACCCTAAACCTAACCCTTACCCTTACACTAACCCTAACCCTAAACCTAACTCTAACCCTAACCCTAACCCTAACCCTTACCCTAAACCTAATCCTAAAAATAACTCTAACCCTAACCCTAACCCTAACCCTAACCCTAACCCTTACCCTTACCCTAACCCTAACTCTAACCCTAAACATTACCCTTACCCTAACACTAACCCTAACTTTAATGCTACCCCTAACCCTAAACCTTACCCTAACCCTAACCCTAATCCTTAAAATAACTCTAACCTTAACCCTAACCCTAACCCTAACCCTAACCCTAACCCTAACCCTTACCCTTACACTAACCCTAAACCAAAACCTAACTCTAAACCTAACCCTAACCCTAACCCTTAACCTAAACCTAATCCTAACCATAACTCTAACCCTAAACTTAACCCTAACCCTAAACCTATCCGTAAACCTTACCCTTACCCTAACCCTAACCATAACCTAACCCTAACCGTAACATTATCCCTAACCCTAACCCTAACCCTAACCCTAACCCTTACCCTAATGCTAACCCTAAACCTAACCCTTACCCTTACACTAACCCTAACCCTAAACCTAACTCTAACCCTAACCCTAACACTAACCCTTACCCTAAACCTAATCCTAACCATAACCCTAACCCTAACCCTAACCCTTACCCTAACGCTAACCCTAACCCTAACCCTTACCCTTACACTAAACCTAACCCTAAACCTAACTCTAAGCATAACCCTAACCCTAACCCTTATCCTAACCCTAAACCTAACCATAACTCTAACCCTTACCCAAACCCTAACCCTAACCTTAAACCTTACCCTAACCCTAACATTAACCCTAACCCTTACCCTGACCCTAACCCTAACCCTAAACCTAATCCTAATCCTAAACCTAAACCTAATCCTTGCCCTTACCATAGCACTAACACTAACACTAACCCTAACCCTAAACCTTATCCTTACCCTAAACCTAACTCTAACCCTTACCCTAAAGCTAACCCTAACCCCTAACCCTAACCATAATCCTAACCCTTACCTTAATCCTAAACCTAACCCTAACCCTAACCCTTACCCTTACCCTAACATCAACCCTAACCCTAACCCTAACCCTAACACTTACCCTTACCCTAACCCTAACCCTAACCCTTACCCTAACCCTAACCCTAAACCCTAACCCTAACACTAACCCTAAACCTAACCCTTACACTTACCCTTACCTTAACAATAACCCTAACCCTTAACCTAACACTCACCCTAACCTTACCCTTACCCTAACCCCAAACTTAATCCCAACCGTAACCCAAACCCTAACCCAAACCCTTACCCTAACACTAACCCTTACCATAGCCCTAACTCTAACCCTAACCCTAAACTTAACCCTAATCTTAACCCTTACCCTGACCCTTAGCCTAACCCTAACCCTAACCCTTATCCTTACTCTAACCATAACCCTACACCTAAACCTAACCCTAACCCTAATTCTTACCCTTACCCTAACTATAACCCTAACCCTAACCCTAAACCTAAACCTTACCCTTACCCTAACCCTTACTCTTACCTTAACCCTAACCCTAACCCTAACCTCAACCCTAACCCTAAACCTAACCTCAACCCTAACCCTAACCCTAATCGTAACCCTAAACATAAACCTTGCCCTTACCCTAACCCTAACCCTAACCTTAACCCCAACCCTAAACCTACCCCTAACCCAAACCCTAACTCTTAACTTACCCTAACCCTTACCATAAAGCGAACCCTAATCCTAACCTTAACCCTAACCCTTGCCCTAACCCTTCCCCTTACCCTAACCGTAAACCAAACCCTAACCCTAACCCTCACTCTAACCCTAACCCCTAACCTTACCCTTACCCTAACCCTAAACCTAACCCTAACCCTAACCTTAACCTTAACCCTTACCCTTACCCTTACCCTAAACCAAACCCTAACCTTAAGCTAACACTTAACCTAACCCTACCCCTAACCCTAATCCTTACCCTAACCATAACCCTAAACCTAACCCTTACCATAACCCTTAAACTTTCCCTAACCCTAACCCTAACCCTTACCCTTACCCTAACCCTAGACCTAATCCTAACCCTCACCTTAACCCTAACAATGACCCTAACCCTAACCCTTACCCTAACCGTAACCCTAAACCTAACACTATCCCTAACACTAAACCTAACCCTTACCCTTAGCCTAACCCTAACCCTAAACCCAACCCTAACAATAACCCCAAACCCTGACCCTAACCCTAACTCTTACCCTAACACTAACCCAAAATTTAATGCGAAACCTAACCCTAACCCTTACACTTAACCTAACCCTAACCCTAACACTAATCCTTAATCTAACCCTAACCCTAACCCTAACCCTTATCCTTTCCCTAACCTTAATCCTAACCCTAACCCTAACCTTAACCCTAACCCTAACCCTAACACTAACCCTTACCCTAACCCTAAACCACACCCTAACCCTAAGCCTAACCCTAACCCTAACCTTAACCCTAACCCTAACCCTAACCCTTACCCCTACCCTAACGCTAACCCTAAACCAAATTTTAACCCTAACCCTAACCTAACACATACCCTTACCCTAACCCTAACCCTAACCGTAACCCAAAACATAAACCTAACCCTAACCCAAACCCTTACCCTAACCCTAACCTTAACCCTAACCCTAATCCTAAACCTAACCCTAACACTTTCCTTAAACATAACCCTAAACCTAACCGTGTCCCTAACCTAAACCTAACCCTTACCCTTACGTTAACCCTAACCCTAAACCTAACCATATCCCTAACCCCTAACCCTAACCCTAACCCTAAACTTAATGCTACACCTAACCCTAATCCTAACCCTTAACCTAACCCTAACCCTAACCATAATCCTTACCCTAACCCTAACCCAAATCCTAACACTAACCCTAACACTAACACTTATCCATTCCCTAACCCTAATCCTAACCCTAACCCCAACCTTAACCCTAACGCTAACTCTAACCATAACCCTTATCCTAACCCTAAACCTAACCCTAACCCTAATCCTAACCCTAAACCTAACCTTAACCCTAACCCTAACCCTAACCCTAAACCTTACCCTTACCCTAACACTAACCCTAACCCTAACCTTAACCCTAACCCTAACCCTAATACATACCCTTACCCTAAACCTAACCCTAACCTTAACTCTGAACATAACCCTAACTGTAACCCTAACCCTTACCCTTACCCTAACCCTAACCCTAACCTTAATGCTCACCCTAACCCTAACACTTACCCTAACCCTACCACTCACCCTAACACTAAACCTCACCCTTACCCTAACCCTAACTCTAATCCTAACCCTAACCCTTACTATTACCCTAACCCTAATCCTAAACGTATCCCTAACCCTAACCCCTAAACCCTAACCCTAACCCTAACCCTAACCCTTACACTTACCCTAACCCTAACCCTAACCTTAATGCTCACCCTAACCCTAACGCTTACCCTAACCCTAACCCTAACCCTAACCCTTAAAATAACCCTAACACAAACCTTAACCCCAACCCAAAACCTAACCCTAACCCTAACCCTAACCCTTACCCTTACCCTAACCCTAACCCTAACACTTGCCCTAACCCTAAACCTTACCCTTACCCTAAACCTAACCCTAAACCTAATCCTAACCCAAACTCTAACCCTAACCCTTACCCTTACCCTAACCCTAACCTAAACCAAACCCTAACCCTAACACTAACCCCTAACCATAACCCTAACCCTAAACCTAAACCTAAATCTAAACCTAACCTTAACCTTAACGCTTACCCTTACCCTAACCCTAACCCTAACAATTAACCTTACCCTAACCCAAACCCTAACCCTTACCATAAGCCTAAACCTAACCCTAAACTTAATCCTTATCCTTACCCTTATCCTAAAACTAACACTAACCCTAACACTTACCCTAAACTTAACCCTAACCCTAAACCTTACCCTTACTCTAATCCTAACCCTAACCTTAACCACAACACTAAACCTAACCATAAACATTACAGTAACCCTAACCCTAAACCCAACCCTAAACCTAACCCTTACCCTAACCCTAACCCTTACCCTAGCACTAACTCTAAACCTAACCCTAAACCTAACCCTAACCTTAACCCTAACCCTGACCCTTACCCTAACCCTAACCCTACACCTAACAATAAAACTAACCCTAACCCTATCCCTTATCCTTACCCTTACCCTAAACCTAACCCTAACCCTAACCCTAACCCTAACTCTTACCCTAACCCTAAACCTTACCCTAACCCTATCCCTAACCCTGAACCTAACCCTAACACTTACCCTAACCCTAACCCTAACCCATACCGTAACATTAACAGTAAAGCTAGCCCTACCCTAACCCTAACCCTCACCCTTACCCTAACCCTAAACCTAAACCTAAACCTTACCATAACCCTATCCCTAACCCTATCCCTATCTCTTACCCTTACCTTAACCATAACCCTAACACAAACACTAAGCCTAAACCTTACCCTATCCCTAACGCTAACCCTATCCCTATACCTTACCCTTACCTTAACCATAACCCTAACCCTACCCCTAAACCTAACCCTAATCCTAGCCCTTATCCTTACGTTAACCCTAAACCTAAACCCTAACCCTAACCCTTACCGTTATCCTAACCCTAACCCTAAACTTAACCCGAAACATAACCATAACTCTTACCCTTATCCTAACCCTAACCCTAAACTTAACCCTAAACCTAACCCTAACCCTAACCCTTACCCTTACCCTTACCCTAACCATAACTCTAACCCTAACCATTACCCTTACCCTAACCCTAACCCTAACTTTAATGCTAAACCTAACCCTAACCCTTACCCTAACCCTAACCCTAAACCTAATCCTTACCCTAACTCTAACCCTAAACCTAACCCTAACCCTTACCATTTCCCGAACCCTAAACCTAACCCTTTCCCTAAACCTTACCCTTACCCTAACCCTAACCCTAACCCTAACCCTAACACTAACGTAACCCTAACCCTAACCCTAACCCTAACCCTTACACTAACGCTAACCCTAAACCTAACCCTTACCCTTACACAAACCCTAACCCTAAACCTAACTCTAACACTAACCCTAACCCTAACCCTTACCCTAACCCTAATCCTAACCCTAACCCTAACCCTTAACCTAACCCTAAACCTAACCATAACTCTTACCCCCACCCTAATCCTAACCCTAACCTTAAACCTTACCCGAACCCTAAAATTAACCCTAATCCTTACCCTGACCCTAACCCTAACCCTAAACCTAACTCTGATCATAAACCTAACCCTAATCCGTACCCTTACCATAGCACTAACGCTAACACTAACCCTAACCCTAAACCTTATCCTTACCCTAAACTTAACTCTAACCCTTACTCTAACCCTAACCCTAACCCTAACCCTAACACCTAACCCTAACCATAATCCTAACCCTTACCTTAATCCTAAACCTAACCCTAACCCTTAACCTTACCATGACCCCAACCCTGACCCTAACCCTAACCCTAACACTTAACCTTACCATAACCCTAACCCTAACCCTTACCCTAACATTAACCCTAAAACCTAACCCTAACCCTAAACCTAACCCTTACACTTACCCTTACCCTAACAGTAACCCTAACCATAACCCTTAACCTAACCCTCAACCTAACCTTACCCTTACCCTAACACCAAACTTAACCCCAACCCTAACCCAAACCCTAACCCAAACCGTTACCCTAAACCTAACCCTTACCCTAGCCCTAACTCTAACCCTAACCATAAACCTAACCCTAATCTTAACCCTAACACTGACCCTTACCCTAACCCTAACCCTAACCCAAACCCTAAACCTACACGTAACCCTAACCCTAACCCTTATCCTTACTCTAAACCTAACCCTACACCTAACCCTAACCATAACCCTAATTCTCACCCTTACCCTAACTATGACCCTAACCCTAACCCTAACCCTAAACCTAACCCTAACCCCAACACTTACCCTTACCCTAACCCTAACCCTAACCCTAACCTTTACCGTTAACCTCACCCTAACCCTAAACCTAACCATTACCCTTACCTTAACCCTAAAAATAATCTTAACCCTAACCCTAACCCTTACCTCAACCCTAACCCTAACCCTAAACCATACCCTTACCCTATCCCTAACCCTAATCTTAACCCTAACCCTAACCCTAACCCTAAACCTTACCCTTACCCTAACCCTAACCCTAACCCTAAACCTAACACTAAACCTAAACCAATCCCTACCCCTAACCCTAACCCTTACCCTAAACCTAACCTTAAACCTAACACTAACCCTAAACCTTACCCTTATCCTAACCCTAACCCTAACCTTAATGGTAACCGTAACATTAACCCTAACCCTAACCCTTACCCTATCCCTAACCCTAACCCTAGTCCTTACCCTAACCCTAACCCTAACCCTAAACCTAACCCTTAACCTTTCCCTAACCCTAACCCTAACTTTAACCCTAACCCTAACCCTAACCCTATCACTTACCCTTACCCTAACCCTAACCCTAAACCTAACCCTAACCCTAACCTTAACCCTAACCCTAACCTCAACCCTAACCCTAACCCTAACACTTACCCTTACCCTAACCCTAACCCTAACCCTAACCCTAACCCTAACCCTTACACTAATCCTAACCCTAACCCTAACTCTTACCCTAACCCTAACCCTAACCCTAAACCTAACCACTAACCTTAACCCTTATCCTAACACTAAACGTAACTCTATCCCTAACCCTTACCCTTACCCTAACCCTAACCCTAACTCTAACACTATCCCTAACCCTAACCCTAATCCTAACCCTAAACCTAACCCTAACCCTTAGGCTAACCTTAACCCTAACCCTAACCTTAACCCTAACTCTAATCCTAACCCTTTTCCTTACCCTAACCAAAACCCTAACCCTAACCCGTAAACCTAACCCTAACCCGAACCCTTACAATTACCCTAACCCTAATCCTAACCCTAACATTTAACCTTACCCTTACCTTAACCCTAACCCTAACCCTAACCGTAACCCTTATCCTAACCCTAACCCTAACCCTAAACCTAGCAATAACCCTTAACCCTAACCCTAACCTTAACCCTAACTGTAATCCTAACCCTTTCCCTTACCCTAACCCTAACCCTAACCCTAACCTGTAACCCTAACCCTAACCCTAACCCTTACACTTTCCCTAACCCTAATCCTAACCCTAACACTTAACCGTACCCTTACCTTAACCCTAACCCTAACCCTAACAATTACCCTTAACCTAATTCTAAACCTAATGCTAAACCTAACCCTAACCCTAACACTAACCCTTACCCTCCCCCTAACCCTAACCGAACCCTAACCCTAAAAGTTACCCTTACCCTAAATCTAACCCTAACCCTTCCCTAACTCTAACCCTAACACTCACCCCTAACCCTAACCCTAACCCTAACCCTAACCCTTACACTAACCCTAACCCTAACACTTACCCTTACCCTAACCCTAAACCTAAATCTAACACTAACCCTTACCCTAACTCTAACCCTAACCCTAACCTTAACAGTAACCCTTACCCTTACCCTAAGGATAACCTTAACCGTAAACCTAAACCTAACCATATCCCTAACCCTTATCATTACCCGAAAACTTACCGTAAACCTAATCCTAACCCTAACCCTAACCCTTAGCCTTAGCCTAAACGTAACCCTAACCCTAATTCTAAACCTTACACTTATCCTAAACCTAACCCTAATCCTTACCCTAACCCTAAGTCTAACCCTTACCCTTACCTTAACCCTCACCTTAACCCTAACCCTAACACTTACAGTTAACCTTACCATAACCCTAAACCTAACCCTAACCCTAACCCTAACCCTTGCCCTTACACTAACCCTAACCCTAAACATAACCCTAACCCTAACCGTAAACCTAAACTTTACCCTTACACTAACGCCAATCCTAAACCTAACCCTAACCCTAACCCTAACACTTACCCTTACCCTAAAGCTAACCCTAACCCTAAACCTAACCCTAACCCTAACCCTAACACTTACCCTTACCCTAACCCTAACCCATCCTTAACCCCAACACTAAACCTAACCCGAACCCTAACCCTTACCCTTACCCTTACCCTAACCCTAAAACTAACCCTAAACCTATCCTTAACCCTAACCCTTACCCCAACCCTAAACCTAACCCTAATCCTAACTCTAACCCTCACCCTTACCCTAACCCTAAACCTAACCCTACACCTAACCCTAAACCTAACCCTAACCCTTACCCTTACCCTAACTCTAAACCTATCCCTAACCCTAAACCTAACCTTAAACCTAACCCTAAACCTATCCCTTACCTTATGCTAACAGTAACCCTAGCCCTAACCTTAACCCTAACACTTACCCTTACTCTAACCCTAACCCCAACGCTAAACCTAACCCTAACCCTAGCCCTAACCCTTACCTAACCCTAACCCTAACCCTACCCGTAACACTTACCCTTACTCTAACCCTAAAACTAACCTGATTCCCAACCCTTACCCTTACCCTAACCCTAACCCTAACCCTTACCCTTACCCTAACCCTAAACCTAACCCTAACCCTAACCTTAATCCTAACCCTTACCCTAACCCTAACCCTAACCCTTACCCTTACCCTAAACTTAAACCTAACCCTAACGCTAACCCTAACCCTTCCCCTTCCCCTAACCCTAACCATAACCCTAACCATAACCCTAACCTGTAACCCTAACCCTAACCCTAACCCTTACCCTTACCCTTACCGTAACCCTAACCCTAAACCTAACCTTAACCCTAACCCTAAACCTAACCCTTACCTTACTCTAACGCTAACCCTAACCCAAACCCTCTCCCTAACACTTACCCTTACCCTAACCCTAACCCTAACTCCAACAGTAACCCTAACACTAAACCTAACCCTAACCCTAACCCTAAGCCTTGCCTAACGCGAACCCTAACCCTAACCCTAACACTTACCCTTACACTAAACCTAACCCAAACCTGAACACCAACCCTAAACCTAAACCTAACCCTAACCTAAACCTAACCCTTACATTACTCTAACAGTAACCCTAACCCTAACCATAACCCTAACACTTACCCTTACTCTAACCCTAACCCTAACCCTAACCCTAAACCTAACCCTAACCCTAGCCCTAACTCTTACCTAACCCTAAACCTAACCCTACCCGTAACACTTACACTTACCCTAACCCTAAAACTAACCTGAACCCCAACCCTAACCCTAAACCTAACCCTAACCCTAACCCTTACCCTTACCTTAAACCGAAACCTAACCCTAACCCTAACCTTAATCCTAACCCTAACCCTAACCCTAACCCTAACCCTAACCTTAACCTAACAGTAACCCTAACCCTAAACTTAACCCTAACACTTACCCTTACCCTAACCCTAACCCTAACCCTAAGCCTCATCCTTACCCTAACCCTAACCCTAACCCTTACCTAACTCTAACCCTGCCCTTACCCTAACCCTAAAACTCACCTGAACCCAAAACCTAAACCTAAACCTAACTCTAACCCTTACCCTTACCCTAACCCTAAACCTAACCCTAACCCTAAAATTAATCCTAACCCTTACCCTAACCCTAACCCTAACCCTTACCCTTACCCTAACCCTAAACTTAAACCTAACGCTAACCCTAACCCTTACCCTTCCCCTAACCCTAACCATAACCCTAACCCCTAACCCTAACCTTAACCCTAACCCTTACCCTTACCCTTACCCTAACCCTAACCCTAAGCCTAACCCTAACACTTATCCTAACCCTAACCCTAACCCTTCCCCTTACCCTAAAACTAACCCTAAGCTTAACCCCAACCCTAAACCTAATCCTAACCCTAAACCTAACCCTTACCCTTACCCTAACCCTAACCCTAACACTTACCCTAACCCTAACCCTAACCCTAACGCCAAAACCTAACCCTTACCCTAACCCTAACCCTAACCCTAAACCATACCCTTACCCTAACGCTAAACCTAAACTTAACCCTAACCCTAACCCTAACCCTGACACTTACCCTTAACCTAACCCTAACCCTAACCCTAACCCTTAAACCAACCCTAAACCTTACCCTTACGCTAACCCTAAACCTAACCCTAACCCTAACCTTAACCCTAACCCTTACCCTAACAATAACCCTAACCCTAAACCTTACCCTTAACCTAACTCTAAACCTAACCCTAACCCTAACCCTAAACCTAACCCTTACCTTACCCTAACGCTAACCCTAACCCAAACCCTCTCCCTAACACTTACTCTTACCCTAACCCTAACCCTAACTCCAACAGTAACCCTAACCCTAAACCTAACCCTAACCCTAACCCTAACCCTTACCTAACGCGAAACCTAACCCAAACCCTAACACTTACCCTTACACTAAACCTAACCCTAACTTGAACACCAACCCTAAACCTAAACCTAACCCTAACTATAAACCTTACCCTTACCCTAACCCTAAACCTAACCCTAACCCTAACCTTAACCCTAACCCTTACCCTAACCCTAATCCTAAACCTAACCCTTACCCATACCCTTACGCTAACCATAAACCTAACCATAACCCTAACCCTAACACTTACCCTTACCCTAAAGCCTAACCCTAAACCTAACCCTAACCCTAACTTTAACCCTAATCCTAACCCTAACCCTAACCCTAACCCATAAACTTACTCTTACCCTAACCCTAAACCTAACCCTAACACTTAACCTAACCCTAAACCTAACCCTTACCCTTAACCTAAACCTAACCCTAACCTTAACCCCAACCCTAAATATAATCCTAACCCTAAACCTAACCCTTAGCCTTACCCTAACCCTAACCCTAACCCTAACCTAACCCTAATCCTAACCCTAACCCTTACCCTTACCCTAACCCTAAACCTAAACCTAACCCTAAACCAAACCTTAAAACTAACCATAAACCTAACCATTACCTTACCCTAACAGTAACCCTAACCCTAACCTTATCCCTAACACTTACCTTTACCCTAACCCTAACCCTAACCCTAACCCTAACCCTTACCTAACCATAACCCTAACCCTACCCCGAACATTACCCTTACCCTTACCCTAACCCTAAAACTAACCTGAACCCAAAACCTAAACCTAAACCTAACCCTTACCCTTACCCTTACCCTAACCCTAAACCTAACCATAACCCTAAACTTAATCCTAACCCTTACCCTAACCCTAACCCTAACCCTTACCCTTACCCTAACCCTAAACCTAAACCTAACGCTAACCCTAACCCTTACCCTTCACCTAACGCTAACCATAACCCTAACCCCTAACCCTAACCCTAACCCAAACCCTTACCCTTACCCTTACCCTAACCCTAACCCTAAGCCTAACCCTAACACTTACCCTAAACCTAAACCTAACCCTTCCCCTTACCCTAAAACTAACCCTGAGCTTAACCCCAACCCTAAACCTAATCCTAACCCTAAACCTAACCCTTACCCTTACCCTAACCCTAACCCTAACCCTAACACTTACCCTAACCCTAACCCTAAACCTAACGCCAAACCCGAACCCTTACCCTAACCCTAACCCTAAACCTAACCCTTACCCTTACCCTAACGCTAAACCTAAACTTAATGCTAACCCTAACCCTAACCTAACCCTAACCCTAAACCTAACCTTACCCCAACCCTAAACCTTACCCTTACCCTAACCCTAACCCTAACCCTAACCCTAACCTTAACAATAACCCTTACACTAACAATAACCCTAACCCTAACCCTTACCCTTAACCTAACCCTAAACCTAACCCTAACCCTAACCCTAACCCTAACCCTAATCCTAACTCTTACCCTTACCCTAAAGCCTAACCGTAAACCTAACCCAAACCCTAACCTTAACCCTTATCCTAACCCTAACCCTAACCCTAACCCATAAACTAACCCTTCATCTAACCCTAACCCTAACCCTAACCCTTACCCTTACCCTTACCCTAACCCTAACCCTAAGCCTAACCCTAACACTTACCCTAAACCTAACCCTTCCCCTTACACTAAAACTAACCCTAAACTTAACCCCAACCCTAAACCTAACCCTAACACTAAACCTAAACTTTACCCTTACCCTAACCCTAAACGAAACCCTAAAACTTACCCTAACCCTAACCCTAAACCTAGCGCCAAACCCTAAGACCTACCCTAATCCTAACCCTAACCGTAAGCCTTACCCTTACCCTAACGCTAAACCTAAACTTAACCCTAACCCTAACCCTAACCCTGACACTTACCCTTAACCTAACCCTAACCCTAACCTAACCCTAACCCTAACCCTAACCTTACCCCAACCCTAAACCTTACCCTTACCCTAACCCTAAACCTAACCCTAAACCTAACCTTAACCCTAACCCTTAACCTAACCCTTACCTTACCCTAACGCTAACCCTAACCCAAACCCTCTCCCTAACATTTACCCTTACACTAACCCTAAGCCTAACTCCAACAGTAACGCTAACCCTAACCCTAACCCTAACCCAACCCTTACCTAACGCGAACCCTAACCCTAACACTTACCCTTACACTAACCCTAACCCTAACCTGAACACCAACCCTAAACCTAAACCTAACCCTAACCATAAACCTTACCCTTACCCTAACCCTAAACCTATCCCTAACACTAACCTTAACCCTAACCCTTACACTAACCCTAATCCTAACACTAACCCTTACCCTTATCCTAACCCTAAACCTAACCCTCACCCTAATTCTAACCCTTACCCTTACCCTAAAGCCTAACCCTAAACCTAACCCTAACCCTAACCTTAACCCTAATCCTAACCCTATCCCTAACCCTAACCCATAAACTTACCCTTACCCTAACCCTAAACCTAACCCTTAGCCTTACCCTAACCCTAACCCTAACCTTTACCCTTAACCTAAACCTAACCCTAACCTTAACCCCAACCCTAAACATAATCCTAACCCTAAACCTAACCCTTAGCCTTACCCTAACCCTAACCCTAACCCTAACCCTTACCCTAACGCTAAACCTAAACTTAACCCTAACCCTAACCCTAACCCTGACACTTACCCTTAACCTAACCCTAACCCTAACCTAACCCTAACCCTAACCCTAACCCTTACCCCAACCCTAAACCTTACCCTTACCCTAACCCTAAAACTAACCCTAACCCTAACCTTAACCCTAACCCTTACCCTAACAATAACCCTAACCCTAACCCTTACCCTTAACCTAACCCTAAACCTAACCCTAACCCTAACCCTAACCCTAACCCTAACCCTTATCCTTACCGGAACACTAAACCTAACCCTAACCCTAAAACTAACCTTAACCCTAACCCTAAATCGAACCCTTACCTTACCCTAACGCTAACCCTAACCCAAACCCTCTCCCTAACACTTACCCTTACCCTAACCTAACCCTAACTCCAACAGTAACCCTAACCCTAACCCAAACCCTAACCCTTACCTAACGCGAACCCTAACCCTAACACTTACCCTTACACTAACCCTAACCTGAACACCAACCCTAAACCTAAACCTAACCCTAACCATAAACCTTACCCTTACCCTAACCCTAAACCTACCCCTACCCTAACCTTAACCCTAACCCTTACCCTAACCTTAATCCTAACCCTAACCCTTACCCTTACCCTAAGCCTAAACCTAACCCTAACCCTAACACTTACCCTAACCCTAACCCTAACCCTTACCCTTAACCTAAAACTAACCCTAACCTTAACCCCAACCCTAAACATAAACCTAACCCCAAACCTCACCCTTAGCCTTACCCTAACCCTAACCCTAACCATAACACTAACACTTACCCTTACCCTAACCCTAACCCATCCTTAACCTCAACCCTAAACCTAACCCGAACCCTAACCCTTATCCTTACCCTAACCCTAAACCTAACCCTAACCCTATCCTTAACCCTAACCCTTACCCCAACCCTAAACCTAACCCTAATCCTAACCCTAACCCTTACCCTAACCCTAAACCTAACCCTAAACCTAACCCTAAACCTAACCCTAACCCTAACCCTAACGCTTACCCTAACCCTAAACCTAACCCTAACCCTAAACCTAACCTTAAACCTAACCCTAAACCTAACCCTTACCTTACCCTAACCGTAACCCTAACCCTAACTTTAACTCTAACACTTACCCTTACTCTAACCCTAACCCTAACCCTTACCCTTACCCTAACACTAACCATAACCCAAACCCCTAACCCTAACCCTAACCCTAACCCTTACCCTTACACTTACCCTAACCCTAACCCTAAGCCTAACCCTAACACTTACAATAACCCTAACCCTAACCCTTCCCCTTACCATAAAACTAACCCTAACCTTAACCCCAACCCTAAACCTAACCCTAACCCTAAGACTTACCCTAACCCCAACCCTAACCCTAACCCTTACCCTAACGCCAAACCTAAACTTAAACCTAACCCTAACCCTAACCCTGACACTTACCCTTAACCTAACCCTAACCCTAACCTAACCCTTACCCTAACCCTAACCCTTACCCCAACCCTAAACCTTACCCTTACCCTTACCCTAACCCTAAACCTAACCCTAACCCTAACCTTAACCCTAACCCTTACCCTAACAATAACCCTAACCCTAACCTGAACACCAACCCTAAACCTAAACCTAACCCTAACCATAAACCTTATCTTACCCTAACCCTAAACCTAACCCTAACCCAAACCTTAACCCTAACCCTTACACTAACCCTAACCTTAACCCTAACACTTACCCTAACAATAAACCTAACCCTAACCGTAACCGTAACCCTAACCCTAACCCTAACCCATAAACTTACCCTTACCCTAACCCTAAACCTAACCCTAACACTTACCCTAACCCTAACCCTAACATTTACCCTTAACCTAAACCTAACCCTAACCTTAACCCCAACCCTAAACATAATCCTAACCCTAAACCTAACGCTTAGCCTTACCCTAACCCTAACCCTAACCCTAACACTTACACTTACAGTAAACCCAACCCTAACCCTAACCATTACAACAAACCTGACATAACCCTAAACCTAACCCTTACCCTAACCCTAACCTTAACCCCTAACCCTAACCCTTGCCCTAACCCTAACCCTAACACTAACCCTACCCCTTAACCTTACCCTAACGCTAAAACTAACCTTAACCATAACCGTAACACTAGCCCTTGACAGTTATCCTTACCCTAACCCTAAACCTAAACCTAACCCTAACCCTAACCTGAACCTTAACCCTAACCGTTACCCTAACCCTAACAAAAACCCTAACAGTAAACCTAACCCTTACCCTTACCTTAACCCTAACCCTAACCTTAACCCTAACGCTAACCCTAACCCTAACCCTAAACCTTACTGTTACACTAACCCTAACCCTAACCCTAACCCCTAACCCTAACCCTTTCCCTTACCTTAACACTAACCCTAACCCTAAACCTAACCCTAAAACTAACCTTAACCCTAACCCTAAATCTAACCCTAATCCTAACCCTAACCCTTACCCTTACCCTAACCCTAAACCTAACCCTAACCCTAACACTTACCCTAACCCTAACCCTAACCCTAACCCTTAACCTAAACCTAACCTTAACCTTAACCCCAACCCTAAAAATAAACCTAACCCTAAACCTCACCTTAGCCTTACCCTAACCCTAACCCTAACCCTAACCCTAACACTTACCCTTACCCTAACCCTAACCCATCCTTAACCTCAACCCTAAACCTAACCCGAACCCTAACCCTTACCCTTACCCTAACCCTAACCCTAACCCTAACCCTAACCCTTACCCTAAACCTAACCCTAACCCTAAAACTAACCTTAACCCTAACCCTAAATCTAACCCTTACCTTACCCTAACGCTAACCCTAACCCAAACCCTCTCCCTAACACTTACCCTTACCCTAACCCTAACCCTAACTCCAACAGTAACCCTAACCCTAACCCTAACCCTAACCCTTACCTAACGCGAACCCTAACCCTAACACTTACCCTTACACTAACCCTAACCCTAACCTGAACACCAACTCTAAACCTAAACCTAACCCTAACCATAAACCTTACCCTTACCCTAACCCTAAACCTAACCCTACCCTAACCTTAACCCTAACCCTTACCCTAACCCTAATCCTAACCCTAACCCTTACCCTTACCCTAACCCTAAACCTAATCCTAACCCTAACACTTACCCTAACCCTAACCCTAACCCTTACCCTTAACCTAAACCTAACCCTAACCTTAACCCCAACCCTAAACATAAACCTAACCCTAAACCTCACCCTTAGCCTTACCCTAACCCTAACCCTAACCCTAACCCTAACACTTACCCTTACCCTAACCCTAACCCATCCTTAACCTCAACCCTAAACCTAACCCGAACCCTAACCCTTACCCTTACCCTAACCCTAAACCTAACCCTAACCCTATCCTTAACCCTAACCCTTACCCCAACCCTAACCCTAACCCTAATCCTAACCCTAACCCTTACCCTTACCCTAACCCTAAACCTAACCCTAAACCTAACCCTAACCCTAAGCCTCACCCTTACCCTTACCCTAACCCTAAACCTAACCCTAACACTAAACCTAACCTTATACCTAACCCTAAACCTAACCATTACCTTACCCTAAAAGTAACCCTAACCCTAACATTAACCCTAACACTTACCCTTACCCTAACCCTAACCCCAACCCTAAACCAAACCCTAACCCTAGCCCTAACCCTTACCTAACCCTAACCCTAACCCTACCCCTAACATTACCCTTACCCTAACCCTAAAACTAACCTGAACCCAAACCCTAACCCTAACACTTACCCTTACCCTAACCCTAAAACTAACACTAACCCTAACCTTAATCCTAACCCTTACCCTAACCCTAACCCTAACCCTTACCCTTACACTTACCCTAACCCTAACCCTAAGCCTAACCATAACACTTACAATAACCCTAACCCTAACCCTTCCCCTTACCATAAAACTAACCCTAACCTTAACCCCAACCCTAAACTTAACCCTAACCCTAAGACTTACCCTAACTCCAACCCTAACCCTAACCCTTACCCTAACGCTAAACCTAAACTTAACCATAACCCTAACCCTAACCCTGACACTTACCCTTAACCTAACCCTAACCCTAACCTAACCCTTACCCTAACCCTAACCCTTACCCCAACCCTAAACCTTACCCTTACCCTAACCCTAAACCTAACCCTAACCCTAACCTTAACCCTAACCCTTACCCTAACAATAACCCTAACCCTAACCTGAACACCAACCCTAAACCTAAACCTAACCCTAACCATAAACCTTATCTTACCCTAACCCTAAACCTAACCCTAACCCAAACCTTAACCCTAACCCTTACACTAACCCTAACCTTAACCCTAACACTTACCCTAACAATAAACCTAACCCTAAACGTAACCCTAATCCTAACCCTAACCCTAACCCTAACCCATAAACTTACCCTTACCCTAACCCTAAACCTAACCCTAACACTTACCCTAACCCTAACCCTAACATTTACCCTTAACCTAAACCTAACCCTAACCTTAACCCCAACCCTAAACATAATCCTAACCCTAAACCTAACGCTTAGCCTTACCCTAACCCTAACCCTAACCCTAACCCTAACACTTACCCTTACCCTAACCCTAACCCATCCTTAACCTCAACCCTAAACCTAACCCTAACCCTAACCCTTACCCTTACCCTAACTCTAACCCTAACCCTAACCCTAACCTAACCTCAACCCTAAACCTAACCCTAACCCTAACCCTTACCCTTACCCTAACTCTAACCCTAACCCTAACCCTAACCTAACCTTAACCCTAATCCTAACCCTAAGCCTAACACTTACCCTATCCGTAATCCTAAACCTAACCCTATCACTAATCCTAAACCTAACCCTAAGACTAACCCCTAACGCTAACCCTAACACTAACCCTAACCCTAATCCTTACCCTTACACTAAACCAAACAATAACCTTAACGCCAACCTTAAACCTAACCCTAACCCTAACCCTTATCCTAACCCTCACCCTAACCCTAAACCTAATCATAACCATAACCAAAACCTAAACCTTACCTTACCCTAACCCTAACCATAGCCCTTACCCTAACCCCAACCATAACCCTATCCCTAACCCTAACCGTTACCCTTACCCTAAAGCTAACCCTAACCTTAACTCTAACCCTAACCCTCACCCTAACTCTTACCCTTACCCTAACCCTAACTCTGACCCTAATCCTTACCCTTACCCTAACCTTAATGCTAAACATAACCCTAATCCTAACCATTACCCTAACCCTAACCCTAACCCTAATCCTTACCCTAATCCTAACCCTAACCCTAACCCTTACACTTACCCTAACCCTAAACCTAACCCTAAACCTAACCTTAACCCTAACCCTTACCCTAACCCTAACCCTAACCCTAACACTTACCCTTACTCTAACCCTAAACCTAACCCTAACCCTAACGCTAACCTAACTCTAATCCTTACCCTAACCCTAAACCTAACCCTAACCCTTACCCTAATCCTAACCCTAATCCTAACCCTAACCCTAACCCTAACCCTAACCCTTACCCTTACCCTAAACCTAACCATAACCTTAACCCCAATTCTAAACCTAACCCTAACCCTAACCCTAACCCTAATACTTACCCTTACCCTAAACCTAAACCTAACCCTAACCCTAACCCTAAACCTAACCCTAACCTTAACCCTAACCCTTACCCTTACCCTAACCCTAACCCTAAACCTATCTCTAACCCTAACCCTAACCCTAATCATTACCCTTACCCAAACCCTAACCCTAACCCTAACCCTAACCCTAATCCTTACCCTAACCCTAACCCTAAACGTAACCTAACTTTAACCCTAAACCTAACCCTAAAGATAACCCTAAACCTAACCCTTACCCTTACCCTAACGCTTACCCTAACCCTAACCTTAACCCTAAGCCTAACACTAACACATACCCTTACCCTAACCCTAACCCTAACCCTAACCATAACCCTAAACATAAACCTAACCCTAACCCTAACCCTTACCCTTACCCTAACCCTAACCCTAAACCTAAACTAAACTTAACCCTAATCCTAACCCTAACCCTAAGACTTACCCTAACAGTAACCCTAACCTAACCCTATCCCTAACACTAACCCTAACCCCGAACCCTAAATCTAACCTTAACCCTAACCCTAACCCTAATCCTTACCCTTACCCTAAACCTAACAATAACCTTAAGGCCAACCCTAACCCTAACCCTAACCCTAACCCTAACCCTAACACTTACCCTAAGCCTAACCCTAACCCTAAACCTAACCATAACCATAACTCTAACAATAAACCTTACCTTACCCTAACCCTAACCATAACCCTTACCCTAACCCCAACCATAACCCTATCCCTAACCCTAACCCTTACCCTTACCCTAACCCTAACCCTAACCTTAACTGTAACCCTAACCCTCACCCTAACTCTTACCCTTACCCTAACTCTAACTCTAACCCTAACCCTTACCCTTACCCTAACCCTAACCTTAATGCTAAACCTAACCCTAACCCTAACCCTTACCCTAACCCTAACCCTAATTCTTACCCTAATCCTAACCCTAAGCCTAACCCTAACCCTTACCGTAACCCTAACCCTAACCTTAACCCCAACCCTAAACTTAACCCTAACTGTAACCCTTACACTAACACTAACCCTAACCATAACCCTAACCCTAACCCTTAACCTTACCCTAACCCTACCTCTAACCTTATTCCCAACCCTAAACCTAACCCTAACCCTAACCCTTACCCTAACGCTTACCCTAACCTAAACCTAACCCTAACCCTAACACTTACCCTTACCCTAACCCTAACCCTAACCCTAACCCTAACCCTTACCCTAACCCTAACCCTAACCCAGTCCTAACCCTAAAACTTAACCTTACCCTAATCCTAACCCTAACCCTTACCCTAACCCTAACCCTAACCCTAACCGGAACCCTAAACCTAACCCTAACCCTAACCTTAACCCTTACCCTAACTGTAACCCTAACCGTTACCTTACCCAAACCCTAATCGTAACCTTAACCCCAATCCTAAACCTAACCCTAACCCTAAACCTTACCCTTACCCTAACCCTAAACCTAACCCTAAACCTAACCTTAACCCTAACCCTTACCCTACCCCTAACCCTAACACTTACCCTTACCCTAACCCTAACCCTACCCCTAACCCTAACACTTACCCTTAACCTAACCCCAGCCATGACCCTAAACCTTACCTTAACCTTAAACCTAACCCTAACCCTTACCCTTACCCTAACCCTAAACCTAAACCTAACCCTATACCCTAACCCTAACCCTAACCCTTACCCTAACCCTAACCCTTACCCTAACCCTAACCCTAACCCTTATCTTACTCTAACCCTAAACCTAAACCTACCCCTAACACTAACCCTAACCCTTACCCTTACCATTACCCTAACCCTAACCCTAAGCCCAACCCTAACACTTACCCTAACCCTAACCCTAACCCTTAGCCTTAACCTAAGCCTAACCCTAACCTTAACCCCAACCCTAAACATAATCCTAACCCTAAACCTAACGCTTAGCCTTACCCTAACCCTAACCCTAACCCTAACGGTTACACTTACAGTAAACCCAACCCTAACCCTAACCCTTACAACAAACCTGACATAACCCTAAACCTAACCCTTACCCTAACACTAAACCTAACCACTAACCCTAACCCTTGCCCTAACCCTAACCCTAACACTAACCCTACCCCTTACCCTTACCCTAACGCTAAAACTAACCTTAACCATAACCGTAACCCTAGCCCTTGACAGTTACCCTTACCCTAACCCTAAACCTAAACCTAACCCTAACACTAACCTGAACCTTAACCCTAACCGTTACCCTAACCCTAACAAAAACCCTAACAGTAAACCTAACCCTTACCCTTACCTTAACCCTAACCCTAACCTTAACCCTAACCCCTAACCCTAACCCTAACCCTAAACCTTACTGTTACCCTAACCCTAACCCTAACCCTAAACCCTAACCCTAACCCTTTCCCTTACCTTAACACTAACCCTAAACCTAATCCTAACCCTAACCCCTAACCCTAACCCTAAACCTAAACCTAAAGCTTACTCTTATCCTAACCCTAAACCTAACCTTAACCCTAAACCTAACCCCAACCCTAACACTTACACTTGCCCTAACCCTAACCGTAAACCTAAATTAAAACTAGCCCTAACCCTAACCCTAACCCTTAACCTTAACCTAACCCTAGCCCTAAACCTAACCCTAACCCTAACCCTAACCCCTAAACCTAACCCTAACAATAACCCTAATCCTAATCCTAACCCTAACCCTAATCCTAACCCTAACCCTTACCCTAAACCTAACCCTAAACCTAACCCTAAACCTAACCCTAACCTCAAACCTAACCCTAACCCTAACCCTAAACCTAACCCTTACCCTTACCCTAACCCTAACCCTAACCCTAACACTTACCCTAACCCTAAACCTAAACCTAACGCCAAACCCTAAGACTTACCCTAACCCTAACCCTAACCCTAACCCTTACCCTAACGCTAAACCTAAACTTAACCCTAACCCTAACCCTAACCCTGACACTTACCCTTAACATAACCCTAACCCTAACCTAACCCTTACCCTAACCCTAACCCTTACCCCAACCCTAAACCTTACTCTTACCCTAACCCTAAACCTAAACCTAAACCTAACCTTAAACCTAACCCTTACCCTAACAATAACCCTAACCCTAACATTACCCTTAACCTAACCCTAAACCTAACCCTAACCCTAACCCTAACCCTAACCCTTATCCTTACCCTAACCATAAACCTAACCCTAACCCTAAACCTAACCTTAACCCTAACACTTAACCTTACCCTTACCTTACCCTAACACTAACCCTAACCCAAACCCTCTCCCTAACACTTACCCTTACCCTAACCCTAACACTAACTCCAACAGTAACCCTAACCCTAAACCTAACCCTAACCCTAACCCTAACCCCTAAACCTAACCCTAACAATAACCCTAATCCTAATCCTAACCCTAACCCTAATCCTAACCCTAACCCTTACCCTAAACCTAACCCTAAACCTAACCCTAAACCTAACCCTAACCTCAAACCTAACCCTAACCCTAACCCTAAACCTAACCCTTACCCTTACCCTAACCCTAACCCTAACCCTAACACTTACCCTAACCCTAAACCTAAACCTAACGCCAAACCCTAAGACTTACCCTAACCCTAACCCTAACCCTAACCCTTACCCTAACGCTAAACCTAAACTTAACCCTAACCCTAACCCTAACCCTGACACTTACCCTTAACATAACCCTAACCCTAACCTAACCCTTACCCTAACCCTAACCCTTACCCCAACCCTAAACCTTACTCTTACCCTAACCCTAAACCTAAACCTAAACCTAACCTTAAACCTAACCCTTACCCTAACAATAACCCTAACCCTAACATTACCCTTAACCTAACCCTAAACCTAACCCTAACCCTAACCCTAACCCTAACCCTTATCCTTACCCTAACCATAAACCTAACCCTAACCCTAAACCTAACCTTAACCCTAACACTTAACCTTACCCTTACCTTACCCTAACACTAACCCTAACCCAAACCCTCTCCCTAACACTTACCCTTACCCTAACCCTAACACTAACTCCAACAGTAACCCTAACCCTAAACCTAACCCTAACCCTAACCCTAACCCTTACTTAACGCAAACCAAACCCTAACCCTAACACTTACCCTTACACTAACCCTAACCCTAACCCTAACCATAAACCTTACCATACCCTAACCCTAACCCTAACCCTAACCCTAACCCTAACCCTAACCCTTACACTACCCCTAATCCTAACCCTAACCCTTACCCTTACCCTAACCCTTACCCTAACCCTAACCCTAATCCTAACCCTTACCCTTACCCTAAAGCCTAACCCTAAACCTAACCCTAACCCTAACCTTAACCCTAATCCTAACCCTAACCCTAACCCATAAACTTAACCTTACCCTAACCCTAAACCTAACCCTAACACTTACCCTAACCCTAATCCTAACCCTTACCCTTAACCTAACCCTAACCCTAACCTTAACCCCAACCCTATACATAATCCTAACCCTAAACCTAACCCTTAGCCTTAAACTAACCCTAACCCTAAACCTAACACTTACACTTACCGTAAACCCAACCCTAACCCTAACCCTTACAACAAACCTGACATAACCCTAAACCTAACCCTTACCCTAACCCTAACCCTAACCCCTAACCCTAACCCTTACCCTAACCCTAACCCTAACCCTACCTCTTACCCTTACCCTAACGCTAAAACTAACCATAACCATAACCGTAACCCTAGCCCTTGACAGTTACCCTTACCCTAACCCTAACCCTAAACCTAAACCTAACCCTAACCCTAACCCTAACCCTTACCCTAACCCTAACCCTTACCCTTACCCTAACCCTAACCCTAACCTTAACGCCAACCCTAAACCTAGCGCTAACCCTAAACGTAACCCTTACCCTTACCCTAAATCTAACCCTGAACCAAACCCTAACCCTAAACCTAACCCTAACCCTTACCCTAAATCTAACAATAACCCTTACCCTATCCTTAACCCTTACACTAACGGTAACCCTAACTCTAAACCAAACCCTAAACCTGGACCTAACTCTAACCCTAACCTTTACCCTAACCTAACCCTAAACCTAACCCTAACCTGAACCTTAACCCTAACCGTTACCCTAACCCTAACCAAAACCTAACACTAAACCTAACTCTTAACCTTACCTTAACCCTAACCCTAACCTTAACCCTAACCCCTAACCCTAACCCTAACCCTAAACCTTACTGTTACCCTAACCCTAACCCTAAACCTAACCCCAAACCCTAACCCTAACCCTTTCCCTTATCTTAACACTAACCCTAAACCTAACCCTAACCCTAACCCCTAACCCTAACCCTAAACCTAAACATAACGCTTACTCTTATCCTAACCCTAACCCTAACCTTACCCTAACCCTAGCCCTAAACGTAACCCTAACCCTAACTTTAACCCCTAACCCTAACCCTAACCCTTACCCTTACCCTAACCCTAACCCTAACCTTAATGCTAACCCTAAACCTAAACCTTACCCTAACCCTAACCCTAACCCTAACCCTAATCCTTATCCTAACCCTAACCCTAACCCTAACCCTTACCCTAATCCTAACCCTAAACCTAACCCTAACCCTAACCCTAACCTCAAACCTAACCCTAACCCTAACCCTTACGCTAACCCTAACCCTAATCTTAACCCAACCAAAAACTTAACCCTAACCCTAACCCTCACCCTTACACTTACCCTAAACCTAACCCTAATACTTACCCTTACCCTAACCCTAACCCTAACCCTTAGCTAACCCTAAACCTAACGCTAACCCCTACCCTAACCCTTACCCTAAACCTAACTCTAACCCAAACAGTAACCCTAACACTTACCCTTACCCTAACCCTAACCCTAACAGTTACCCTTAACCTAACCATAACCCACACCCAAAACCTAACCCTAACCCTAACA
>NW_028327491.1:0-47500 GCF_031878675.1 Megascapheus bottae
TCCCTAACCCTAAACGTAACCCCTAAACTAACCGTAACCCTAACACCTAACCCTAACCCTAACCCTTAAACTTACCCTAACACTAACCCTAACCCTAACCCTAACCCTAACACTTACCCTAACCCTAACCCTAACCTTAACCCACCCTAATCCTAACCATAACCCTAACCCTAACCCTAAAACTTACCCTTTCCCTAACTCTAACATTAACCCTAACCCTTATCCTAACCCTAACCCTAACCCTTAACCTAATCCTAACACTAACCCTAACCCCTAACCCTAACCCTTATCCTAACCCTAACACTAACCCTAACCGCTAACCTAACCCTAACCCTAACTCTAACCCCTTATCTTAACCCTAACCCTAACCTTTACCCTTATCCTAACCCTAACTCTCACCCTATAACTTACTCTAATCCCTACCCTAGCCCTAACCCTAACCCTAAACCTTACCCTAAGCCTAACCCTAACCCTAAACATTACCCATACCCTAACCCTAAACCTAACCCTAACCTTAACCAAAACCCTAACATTAACCCTAACCCTTACCCTAACCATAACACTAACCCTAAACCCTAACCCGAACCCTTAACCTAACCCTAACCCTAACCCTAACCCTAATCCTAACCCTAATCCTAACCCTTACCCTTACCCTAACCCTAAACCTAACTCTCACCCTAATCCTACCCCTAACCCTTACCACAACCCTGACACTAACCCTAACCAAATCTTAACCCTAACCCTAACCCTAACACATACCTTAACCCAACCCAAACCATAACCCTAACCCTAACACTAAACTTAAACTTAACATTAACCCTAAACCTATCCCTTACCCTAAACATAACCCGAAAACTTACCCTTACTCTAAACCTAACCCTAACCTTTACCCCAACCCTAAACCTAACGCTAACCCTAACCCTAAACCTAACCCCAACCCTAACCCTAACCCTAGCCCTAAACCTTACCCTAAACCTAACCCTCATCCTAACAGTAACCCTTACCCTTACCCCAACCCTAACCCTAACCTTAACCCTAAACCTAACCCCAAACCTAAGCCTAACCTTAACCCTAACCATTACCCTAACCCAAACCCTAACCCTAACTCTTACCCTTATGCTAACCCTAACCCTAAACCTAACCATAACCCTTACCTTACCTTCACCGTAACCCTACCTAACCCTAACCGTAACCCTAACGAAATCCCTAAGCCTAACCCTTATGCTTACCCTAACCCTAAACCTAACCCTAACATTAAACCTAACACTTAACCTTACCCTAACCCTAACCCTAAACCTAAACATAAAACTTACCCTTACCTTAACCCTAACCCTAACCCTAACCTTAACACTAACCTTAACCCTAACCCAACCCTAACCTTAACCCTAACCCTAATCCTAACCCTTACCCTTACGCTAACCCTAACCTAAACCTAACCCGAACCCTAACCCTATCCCTAACCCTAACTCTTATCCTTACCCTAACACTAACAGTAAACCTAACCCTAACCCTAACCCCTAACCCTAACCATAACCCTAACCCTAAACCTAACCCTTACCCCTACCCTAAGCCAAAGCTTAATGCTAGCCCTAACCCTAACCCTAACCCTAACCCTAAACCTAACCCTAACCTTTACCCTTTCCTTAACCCTAAACCTAACACTAACCCTAACCCTTACCCTAACAATTACCCTTACCCTAACCCCTACCTTAACCCTAACCCTAACCCTAACCCTTAACGTAACCCTAACCGTAACCCTAAACCTTACCCTTACCCTAACCCTAAGCCTAACCCTAACCCTAACCCTTACCCTTTCCCTAAACCTAACCCTAACTCTAACCATAAACCTTAACCTTACTCTAAACCTAACACTTACCCTTACCCTAATCCTAACCCTAACCCTAAACCTAACCCTAACCCTAAGCCTTACCCTTACCCTAACCCTAAACCTTACCCTAAACCTTACCCTAACCCTAACCCTTACCTTTACCCTAACCCTAACCCAAAACGTAAACCTAACCCTAACCCTAACCCTTACCATTACACTAACCCTAACCCTAACCCTAAACCTTACCCTAACCCTACCCTTAACCCTAACCCTTACCCTTACCCTAACCGTAACCCTAACCCTAAACCTAACCCTAAACCTTTCCCTTACCCTAACCCTAACCCTAAACCTAACCCTAACCCTTACCCTTGCCCTAACCCTAACCCTAACCTTAAACCTAACCCTAACCCTAAACCTAACCCTAACCTTAACCCTAACCCTTATCCTTACGCTAACCCTAACCCTAACCCTATCCGTAACCCTGATCCTAACACTAACCATAACCCTTACCTTAACCCTAACCCTAACCCTTAACCTAGCCCTAACCCTACCCCTAACCCTACCCCTTACCCTTAACAAAACCCTAAACCTAACTCTAACCCTTAGCCTATCCCTAACGCTAAACCTTAACCTAACCCTAAACTTAACGCTTACCCTAACTCTAACCCTAACCCTAATCCTAACCTTAACACTAATCCTAACCCTAACCCTAACCCTAACCCCTAACCCTAACCCTAACCCTAACCCTAAACCTAACCCTAACCCTTTCCCTAACTCTAACCCTTACGCTAACCCTAACCCTAAGCCTAACACTTATCCTAACCCTAACCCTAACCCTAAAACTTAACCTAACCCTAACCCTAACCCATATCCTAACCCTAACCCTAACCCTAAGCATAACCATTAACCTAACCCTAACACTGACCCTAACCCTAACCCTAAAACTTACCCTTATCCTAAAACTAACCCTAACCCTTACCCTAAACCTAACCCTAACCCTAACCCTTACCCTTACCCTAACCCTAAACCAACCCTAACCCTAACCCTAACCCTAACCCTACCCGTAACCCTAAACCTAACCCTAAACCTAACCGTAACCCTAACCCTAAACCTTACCCAAAAACTAACCCTAAAAATAATCATAACACTAAACCTACCCCTAACCCTTACCATAACCCTAAACCTAACATTAACCCTAACCCTTACCCTAACCATAACTCTAACCCTAAACCCTAACCTGAACCCTTAACCTAACCCTAACCCTAACCTTAATCCTAACCCTTAACCTTACCCTAACCCTGAACCTAACTCTAACCCTATCCCTAACTGTAACCCTCACCCTTACCTTAAACCTAACCCTAACCCTAACCCTTACCCTTACCAAAAACTAACCCTAAACATAACCATAACCCTAACAATTAACATAACCCTAACCCTAATATTAAACCTAGCCCTTAGCCTAACTATAACTCTAACCCTAAACCCTAACCCGAACCCTTAACCAAACCCTAACCCTAACCCTAATTCTAACCCTTACCCTTATCCTAACCCTAAAACTAACTCTAACCCTAACCGTAACCCTAACCCTCACCCTTACCCTAACCATACCCCTAACCCTTACCATAACCATAACACTAACCCTAACATTAATCTTAACGAACCCTAACCCTAACCCTAACACATACCCTTACACTAAACCTAACCCTAACCATAACTCTAACCCTTACCTTTACCTTAACCCTAACCAAAACCCTTACCCTAACGCTAACAATAACCCCAACACATACCCTAACCCTAACCCTAACCCTAACCCTAAACGTAACCCTAAACCTAATCCTAAATCTAACCCTAAACCTAACCCTAACCCTATCCCTTACCCTAATCCTAAGCTTAAACCCAACACTAAACCTAACCCTAACCCTAACCCTAAACCTTACCCTTACCCAAAAACTACACCTAAACATAACCATAACCCTAACTCTAAAACTAAACCTTACCTCATAACCCTAACCCTAATATTAACCCTAACCCTTACCCTAACTATAACACTAACCCTAAACCCTAACCCGAACCCTTAACCTAACCCTAACCATAACCCTAATCCTAACCCTTACCCTTACCCTAACCCTAACCTAACTCTCACCCTAATCCTACCCCTAAGCCTTACCACAACCCTAACACTAACCTAACCCTAATCTTAACCCTAACCCTAACCCTAACACATACCCTAACCCTAACCCAAACCATAACCCTAACCGTAACACTAAACCTAAACCTAACCCTATCTAAACCTAACCACTTACCCTAAACATAACCCTAAAACTTACCCTTACCCTAAACCTAACCCTAAACTTACCCCAACCTACCCTAACCCTAACCCTAACCCTAAACCTAAACCTAACCCTAACCTTAACCTAAACCTAATCCTAACCTCTAACCTTACCCTTTACCCCCTTACCCCAACCCTTAACCTACCTAAACCTAACCCTAAACCTAACCCTAACCTTAACCCTACATCCCTTACCCTAACCCTAACCCTACCCTAACTCTTACCCTTATCCTAACCCTAACCCTCAACCTAACCGTAACACTTACCCTTTCCTCCTAACCTCTAACCCTAACCTTAACCCTAAAAAAACCCTAGCCTAACCCTGCTAACCTTACCCTAAACCTACCCTAACCTAACCTAACCCTTAACCTTACCCTAACCTAACCCTAACCCTAACCCTTACCTAACACTACCATAACCTTAACCCTAACCCTAACCCTTAACTAAACCTAACCCTAACCCTTAACCTTACCATAACAACCCTAACCCTAACCTCTACCCTAACCCTAACCTAACCTTACCATACCTTACCTTACCTAACCCTAACCTCTTACCCTAATCCTAACCCTAAACCTAAACCTTAACCCTAACCCTGAGCCTAACATATAACCTTACCTAACCCTAACCCTAACCCTAACCTAACCTAACCTAAACCTTAACCTAACCTTACACTTAACCTACCATTACCCTTACCCTAACCCTAACCTAACCTAAACCTAACCCTAACCGTTACCCTTAACCACTAACCCTTACCCTTACCCTACCGTAACCCTAACCATAAACCTACCCTAAACCTAACCCTTACCCTAACCCTAACCTAAACCTTACCACTAACCCTAACCCTTACCCTTAACCCTAACCCTAAACCTTAAACCTAACCCTAACCTTAACCCTATACCTACCTTAACCCTTACCCTTCATACCTTACCCTAACCCTAACCTAACCCTAACCTTAACCCTAACCCTTAACCTTAACCTAACCTACCCTAACCCTAACCCTAACCCTTACCTAACCCTAACCTACCTAACCCTTAACCTAACCTAACCTTACCCTAACCTAAACCTTACCCTAACCTCTAAACCTTACCCACCTAACCCTAACCCTAACCTTACCCTAACCTAACCTAACCTAACCTAACCCTAACCCTAACCCTAACCCTTACCCTACCAAACCGTAACCCTAACTCAAACCTTAACCCTAAACCTAACCCTAAACCTGCCCTTACCCTAACCCTAACATAAACCTAACACTAACCCTAACCCTAACTTTAACCCTAACACTTACCCTTACACTAACCCTAACCCTAACCCTAACCCCTAACCCTAACCCTAACCCTAACACATACCCTTATCCTAACCATAATCCTAACCCTAACACATACCCTTACCCTAACCCCTACCCTAACCATAACCCTAACCCTTACCCTAACATTAACCCTAACCTAACCCTTACACTTATCCTAACCCTAAACCTAACCCTAACCCTAACTCTTACCCTTACCGTAACCCTAATCTTAAACCCTAACCCTAAACCTTACCCTAGCCCTAAACCTTACCCTTACCCTAACCCTAAGCCTAACCCTAACCCTAACCCTTACCCTTACCCTAAACCTAACCCTAACTCTAACCATAAACCGTACCCTTACACTAAACCTACCCTAACCCTAAGCCTTACCCTTACCCTAACCCTAACCTTTAACCTAAACCTTACCCTAACCCTAACTCTTACGTTTATCCTAACCCTAACCCTAAACCTAAACCTAACCCTAACCCTAACCCTTACCATTACCCTAACCCTAACCCTAACCCTAAACCTAACCCTAACCCTACCCTTAACCCTAACACTTACCATTACCCTAACCGTAATCCAAACCCTAACCCTTACCTTTATCCTAACCCTAACCCTAAACCTAACCCTAACCCTAACCTTAACCCTAACCCTTATCCTTACCCTAACCCTAACCCTTAACCTAACACTAACCATAACCCTTACCTTAACCCTAACCTAACCCTTAACCAACCCTAACCCTAAACCTTACCCTTAACCAAACCCTAAACCTTACTCCAAACCTAACCCTAAACCTAACCCAAACCCGAACCCTATCCCTAACCCTAACTCTTATCCTTACCCTAACACTAACAGTAAACCTAACCCTAACCCTAACCCCTAACCCTAAAAGTAACCCTAACCCTAAACCCAACACTTACCCCTACCCTAACCCAAAGCTTAATGCTAGCCCTAACCCTAACCCTAACCCTTACCCTTTCCCTAATCATAACCCTAACCCTAACTCTAACCCTTACCCTTACCCTAAACCTAACCCTAAACCTAACCCTGTACCTAACCCTAAGCATAACCCTAACCTTAACCCTAAACCTAACACTAACCATAACCCTAACCCTTACACTTAACCTAACCCTAACCATAAACCGAACACTAACCCTAAATCTAACCCTTACCCTAAACTTAATCGTATACCTAAACCCAACCCTAACCCTTATCCTAACATTTAACCCTAATCCTAACCCTAACCCTTAACCTTACCCTAACCCTAACCCTAGCCCTTACCCTAATCCTAACCCTAAACCTAACCCTTACCCTTACCCATACCCTAAACCTAACACTAACCCTAAACCTTACACTAACAATTACCCTTACCCTAACCCCTACCCTAACCCTAACCCTAAACCTAACCCTTACCTTAACCCTAAACCTAACCCTAAACCTTACCCTTACCCTACCCCTAAGCCTAACCCTAATCCTAACCCTTACCCTTCCCTAAACCTAACCTAACTCTAACCATAAACCTTACCGTTACCCTAAACCTAACCCTTACCCTTACCCTAATCCTAACCCTAACCCTAAACCTAACCCTTACCCTAAGCCTTACCCTTACCCTAACCCTAACCCTAACCCTAAACCTTACCCTAACCCTAACCCTTACCTTTACTCTAACCCTAACCCTAAACCTAAACCTAAACCTAACCTAACCCTAACCCTTACCATTACCCTAACCCTAAACCTAACCCTAAACCAAAGCCTAACCCTACCCTTAACCCTAACACTTACCCTTACCCTAGCCATAACACTAACCCTAACCCTAACCCTAAACCTAACCCTAACCCTACCCTTAACCCTAAGCCTTTCCCTTACCCTAACCCTAACCCTAAACCTTACACTTACCCTAACCCTAACACTAACTCTAACCCTAAGGATAACCCTAACTCTGACCCTAAACCTTACCCTAAACCGAACCCTAACCCTAACATTAACCTTAACCCTAACCCTAACCCTTAACCTTACCCTAACCACTAACCCTAATCCTAACCCTAACACTTACCCTAACCCTAACCCTAACACTTACCCTAACACTAACCCTAATCCTAACCCTTACCCTTACCCTAACCCTTACCCTAACCCTAACCCTAACCCTAACCCTAACCCTAACACTTACCCTTACCCTAAACCTAACTGTAACCCTTACCCTAACCCTAACCCTAACCGTAACCCTAACCCTTAACTCTTATCCTTACCCTAGCCCGAACCCTTAAACAAACCCTAACACTAAACCTAACCCTAACTCTAACACTTACCCTTACCCTAACCCTAACCCTTAACCTAGACCTAACCCTAACCTAAGCCTTACACCTAACCCTAACCCTAACCTTAACCCTAACACTTACCCTAACCCTAACCCTAACCCTAACCCTAAACCTAACCCTTACCCTTTCCCAAACCCTTACTCTAACCCTAACACTTAACATTAACCTAAACCTAACCCTAAACCCAAACCTAACCCTAACCCTAACCCTAACCTTAACCCTAGAACCTAACCCTAAACCTAACCCTTACCCTTACCCTCACCCTAACCATAAACCTAACCCTAACCCTAACACTAACACTAACCCTAACCCTAACCTAAACCTAACCCTAACCCTAAACCTAGCCCTTACCCTAACCCTAACCCTAACCCCAACCCTAACACTAACACTTACACTTACCCTAACTCTAACCCTAACCCTAAACCTTTTCCTAACCCTAACCCTAACCCTAACACTTAACCTAACCCTAACACTAACCCTAACACCTAACCCTCACCCTAACCATAACGCTAACCCCTAACCCTAACCCTAACCCTTACCCTTATCCTAACCCTAACCCTAACCCTAACACTTACCCTTACCTTAACCCTACCCTAACACTGACCCTAAGATTAACCCTTACCCTAACCCTAACCCTTACCCTACCCCTAACTCCATACCTTACTCTTACCCTAAACCTAATCCTAACACTTACCCTAACCATAAACTTAACCCCAACACTAAACTTAACCCTAACCCTAACCCTAACCCTTATCCTTACCCTAACCGTAACCCTAAATCTAACACTAACCCTAACCCTAACCCTTACCCTAACCCTAACCCCAATCCTAAGCCTCACCCTTATCCTTACCCTAACCCTAACCCTTACCCTAAACCTAACCCTAACCCTAAACTTAACCCTAACCCTTACCCTTACCCCAAACCTAACCCTAACCTAACCCTAACCCTTATCCTTACCCTAACCCTAAACTAACTCTAAACCCTAACCCTAACCCTAACCCTTACCCTAACCCTAACCCTTGCCCTTACTCTAACCTTAACTATAACCCTAACCCTAATGCTATCCCTAACCCTAACCCTAACACTTACAGTTACCGTAACCCTAACCCAAAACCTAACCCTAAACCTAACCCTAACCCTAACCCTAACCCTAACCCTTAACCTAACCCTAACCCTAACCCTAACCCCTAACCCTAACCCTAACCCTAACCTTAACCCTAACCATAACCCTAACCATAAACCTTAACCTTACCTTAACCGTAACCCTAAACCTAACCCTAACCCTAACAATAAACCTACCCTTAACCCTAACCCTAACCCTAACTCTTACACTTACCCTAACCCTAACATAAACATAACACTAACCCTAACCCTAAACCTAACCTAACTCTTAACGTTACCCTAAGCCTAACCCTAACCCTTATCCTAACCCCAACCCTAACCCTAACCCCTAACCCTTACACTAATCCTAACCCTAACACTAACCCTAACCCTTACGCTTACCTTAACCCTAACCCTAACTCTAACCCTACTCCTAAACCTAACCCTAACCCTTACCCTAATCCTAACCCGAACCCTCACCCTAACCCTTATCCTTACCCTAAACCTAAGACTAAACCTAATCCTAACACTAAACCTTACCTTTACCATAACCCTAAATCTAAACCTAACCCTAACCCTAACCCTAACATTTACCCTTACCCTAACATTAACCCTCAAGCTAACCCTAACCCTAACCCCTAACCCGAAACCTAACCCTAACTCTTACACTTACCCTAACCCTAACCATAAACATAACCCTAACCCTTACCCTAAACCTAATCCTAACCCCTAACCTAACCCTAACCCTAAACCTAACGCCTAACCTTTACCCTTTCCTTAACCCTAAACCTAACACTAACCCTAACCCTTACCCTAACAATTACCCTTACCCTAACCCCTACCTTAACCCTAACCCTAACCCTAACCCTTAACGTAACCCTAACCGTAACCCTAAACCTTACCCTTACCCTAACCCTAAGCCTAACCCTAACCCTAACCCTTACCCTTTCCCTAAACCTAACCCTAACTCTAACCATAAACCTTAACCTTACTCTAAACCTAACACTTACCCTTACCCTAATCCTAACCCTAACCCTAAACCTAACCCTAACCCTAAGCCTTACCCTTACCCTAAACCTAAACCTTACCCTAAACCTTACCCTAACCCTAACCCTTACCTTTACCCTAACCCTAACCCAAAACGTAACCTAACCCTAACCCTAACCCTTACCATTACACTAACCCTAACCCTAACCCTAAACCTTACCCTAACCCTACCCTTAACCCTAACCCTTACCCTTACCCTAACCGTAACCCTAACCCTAAACCTAACCCTAAACCTTTCCCTTACCCTAACCCTAACCCTAAACCTAACCCTAACCCTTACCCTTGCCCTAACCCTAACCCTAACCTTAAACCTAACCCTAACCCTAAACCTAACCCTAACCTTAACCCTAACCCTTATCCTTACGCTAACCCTAACCCTAACCCTATCCGTAACCCTGATCCTAACACTAACCATAACCCTTACCTTAACCCTAACCCTAACCCTTAACCTAGCCCTAACCCTACCCCTAACCCTACCCCTTACCCTTAACAAACCCTAAACCTAACTCTAACCTTAGCCTATCCTAACGCTAAACCTTAACCTAACCCTAAACTTAACGCTTACCCTAACTCTAACCCTAACCCTAATCCTAACCTTAACACTAATCCTAACCCTAACCCTAACCCTAACCCCTAACCCTAACCCTAACCCTAACCCTAAACCTAACCCTAACCCTTTCCCTAACTCTAACCCTTACGCTAACCCTAACCCTAAGCCTAACACTTATCCTAACCCTAACCCTAACCCTAAAACTTAACCTAACCCTAACCCTAACCCATATCCTAACCCTAACCTAACCCTAAGCATAACCATTAACCTAACCCTAACACTGACCCTAACCCTAACCCTAAAACTTACCCTTATCCTAAAACTAACCCTAACCCTTACCCTAAACCTAACCCTAACCCTAACCCTTACCCTTACCCTAACCCTAAACCAACCCTAACCCTAACCCTAACCCTAACCCTACCCGTAACCCTAAACCTAACCCTAAACCTAACCGTAACCCTAACCCTAAACCTTACCCAAAAACTAACCCTAAAAATAATCATAACACTAAACCTACCCCTAACCCTTACCATAACCCTAAACCTAACATTAACCCTAACCCTTACCCTAACCATAACTCTAACCCTAAACCCTAACCTGAACCCTTAACCTAACCCTAACCCTAACCTTAATCCTAACCCTTAACCTTACCCTAACCCTGAACCTAACTCTAACCCTATCCCTAACTGTAACCCTCACCCTTACCTTAAACCTAACCCTAACCCTAACCCTTACCCTTACCAAAAACTAACCCTAAACATAACCATAACCCTAACAATTAACATAACCCTAACCCTAATATTAAACCTAGCCCTTAGCCTAACTATAACTCTAACCCTAAACCCTAACCCGAACCCTTAACCAAACCCTAACCCTAACCCTAATTCTAACCCTTACCCTTATCCTAACCCTAAACTAACTCTAACCTAACCGTAACCCTAACCCTCACCCTTACCCTAACCATACCCCTAACCCTTACCATAACCATAACACTAACCCTAACATTAATCTTAACCCGAACCCTAACCCTAACACATACCCTTACACTAACCTAACCCTAACCATAACTCTAACCCTTACCTTTACCTTAACCCTAACCAAAACCCTTACCCTAACGCTAACAATAACCCCAACACATACCCTAACCCTAACCCTAACCTAACCTAAACGTAACCCTAAACCTAATCCTAAATCTACCCTAAACCTAACCCTAACCCTATCCCTTACCCTATCCTAAGCTTAAACCCAACACTAAACCTAACCCTAACCCTAACCCTAAACCTTACCCTTACCCAAAAACTACACCTAAACATAACCATAACCCTAACTCTAAAACTAACCTTACCATAACCCTAACCCTAATATTAACCCTAACCCTTACCCTAACTATAACACTAACCCTAAACCCTAACCCGAACCCTTAACCTAACCCTAACCATAACCCTAATCCTAACCCTTACCCTTACCCTAACCCTAAACCTAACTCTCACCCTAATCCTACCCTAAGCCTTACCACAACCCTAACACTAAACCTAACCCTAATCTTAACCCTAACCCTAACCCTAACACATACCCTAACCCTAACCCAAACCATAACCCTAACCGTAACACTAAACCTAAACCTAACCCTAATCCTAAACCTAACCCTTACCCTAAACATAACCCTAAAACTTACCCTTACCCTAAACCTAACCCTAACTTACCCCAACCCTAACCCTAACCCTAACCCTAACCCTAAACCTAAACCTAACCCTAACCCTTAACCTAAACCTAACCCTCATCCTAACCCTAACCTTTACCCTTACCCCAACCCTTACCCTAACCTTAACCCTAAACTAACCCTAAACCTAACCCTAACCTTAACCCTAACCATTACCCTAACCCTAACCCTAACCCTAACTCTTACCCTTACCCTAACCCTAACCCTCAACCTAACCGTAACACTTACCCTTTCCCTCACCCTAACCCTACCTTAACCCTAAACCTAACCCTAAAAAAAACCCTAGGCCTAACCCTTATGCTTATCCTTACCCTAAACCTAACCCTAACCCTAAACCTAACCCTTAACCTTACCCTAACCCTAACCCTAACCCTAACCCTTACCCTAACACTAACCATAAACCTTACCTTAACCCTAACCCTAACCCTTAATCTAAACCTAACCCTAACCCTAACCCTTACCCATAACAAACCCTAAACCTAACTCCAACCCTAAGCCTAACCCTAACTCTAACCATAAACCTTACCCTTACCCTAAACCTAACCCTTACCCTTACCCTAATCCTAACCCTAAACCTAAACATAACCCTAACCCTGAGCCTTACCATTTCCCTAACCCTAACCCTAACACTAAACCTAAACCTAACCCTAACACTAACCCTTACCATTACCCTAACCCTAACCCTAACCCTAAACCTAACCCTAACCGTACCCTTAACCCTAACCCTTACCCTTACCCTAACCGTAACCCTAACCATAAACCTAACCCTAAACCTTACCCTTACCCTAACCCTAACTCTACACTAACCCTAACCCTTACCCTTGCCCTCACCCTAACCCTAACCTTAAACCTAACCCTAAACCTAACCCTAACCCTAACCTTAACCCTAACCCTTATCCTTACCCTAACCCTAACTCTAACCCTAACCATAACCCTAACCCTTACCTTAACACTAACCATAACCCTTACCTTAACCCTAACCCTAACCCTTAACCTAACCCTAACCCTAACCCTAAACTTTACCCTTAACCAAACCCTAAACCTTACTCCAAACCTAAGCCTAACCCTAACCCAAAACCTTACCCTAACCCTAACACTAACCCTAACCTTAACCCTAACCCTAACCCTAACCCTTACCCTAACCCTAAACCTAACCCTAACCGTAACCCTAACTCAAACCTTAACCCTAAACCTAACCCTAAACCTTGCCCTTACCCTAACCCTAACATAAACCTAACACTAACCCTAACCCTAACTTTAACCCTAACACTTACCCTTACACTAACCCTAACCCTAACCCTAACCCCTAACCCTAACCCTAACCCTAACACATACCCTTATCCTAACCATAATCCTAACCCTAACACATACCCTTACCCTAACCCCTACCCTAACCATAACCCTAACCCTTACCCTAACATTAACCCTAACCTAACCCTTACACTTATCCTAACCCTAAACCTAACCCTAACCCTAACTCTTACCCTTACCGTAACCCTAATCTTAACCCTAACCCTAAACCTTACCCTAGCCCTAAACCTTTACCCTTACCCTAACCCTAAGCCTAACCCTAACCCTAACCCTTACCCTTACCCTAAACCTAACCCTAACTCTAACCATAAACCGTACCCTTACACTAAACCTACCCTAACCCTAAGCCTTACCCTTACCCTAACCCTAACCTTTAACCTAAACCTTACCCTAACCCTAACTCTTACGTTTATCCTAACCCTAACCCTAAACCTAAACCTAACCCTAACCCTAACCCTTACCATTACCCTAACCCTAACCCTAACCCTAAACCTAACCCTAACCCTACCCTTAACCCTAACACTTACCATTACCCTAACCGTAATCCAAACCCTAACCCTTACCTTTATCCTAACCCTAACCCTAAACCTAACCCTAACCCTAACCTTAACCCTAACCCTTATCCTTACCCTAACCCTAACCCTTAACCTAACACTAACCATAACCCTTACCTTAACCCTAACCTAACCCTTAACCAACCCTAACCCTAAACCTTACCCTTAACCAAACCCTAAACCTTACTCCAAACCTAACCCCTAAACCTAACCCAAACCCGAACCCTATCCCTAACCCTAACTCTTATCCTTACCCTAACACTAACAGTAAACCTAACCCTAACCCTAACCCCTAACCTAAAAGTAACCCTAACCCTAAACCCAACACTTACCCCTACCCTAACCCAAAGCTTAATGCTAGCCCTAACCCTAACCCTAACCCTTACCCTTTCCCTAATCATAACCCTAACCCTAACTCTAACCCTTACCCTTACCCTAAACCTAACCCTAAACCTAACCCTGTACCTAACCCTAAGCATAACCCTAACCTTAACCCTAAACCTAACACTAACCATAACCCTAACCCTTACACTTAACCTAACCCTAACCATAAACCGAACACTAACCCTAAATCTAACCCTTACCCTAAACTTAATCGTATACCTAAACCCAACCCTAACCCTTATCCTAACATTTAACCCTAATCCTAACCCTAACCCTTAACCTTACCCTAACCCTAACCCTAGCCCTTACCCTAATCCTAACCCTAAACCTAACCCTTACCCTTACCCATACCCTAAACCTAACACTAACCCTAAACCTTACACTAACAATTACCCTTACCCTAACCCCTACCCTAACCCTAACCCTAAACCTAACCCTTACCTTAACCCTAAAACCTAACCCTAAACCTTACCCTTACCCTACCCCTAAGCCTAACCCTAATCCTAACCCTTACCCTTCCCCTAAACCTAACCCTAACTCTAACCATAAACCTTACCGTTACCCTAAACCTAACCCTTACCCTTACCCTAATCCTAACCCTAACCCTAAACCTAACCCTTACCCTAAGCCTTACCCTTACCCTAACCCTAACCCTAACCCTAAACCTTACCCTAACCCTAACCCTTACCTTTACTCTAACCCTAACCCTAAACCTAAACCTAAACCTAACCCTAACCCTAACCCTTACCATTACCCTAACCCTAAACCTAACCCTAACCAAAGCCTAACCCTACCCTTAACCCTAACACTTACCCTTACCCTAGCCATAACACTAACCCTAACCCTAACCCTAAACCTAACCCTAACCCTACCCTTAACCCTAAGCCTTTCCCTTACCCTAACCCTAACCCTAAACCTTACACTTACCCTAACCCTAACACTAACTCTAACCCTAAGGATAACCCTAACTCTGACCCTAAACCTTACCCTAAACCGAACCCTAACCCTAACATTAACCTTAACCCTAACCCTAACCCTTAACCTTACCCTAACCACTAACCCTAATCCTAACCCTAAGACTTACCCTAACCCTAACCCTAACACTTACCCTAACACTAACCCTAATCCTAACCCTTACCCTTACCCTAACCCTTACCCTAACCCTAACCCTAACCCTAACCCTAACCCTAACACTTACCCTTACCCTAAACCTAACTGTAACCCTTACCCTAACCCTAACCCTAACCGTAACCCTAACCCTAACTCTTATCCTTACCCTAGCCCGAACCCTTAAACAAACCCTAACACTAACCCTAACCCTAACTCTAACACTTACCCTTACCCTAACCCTAACCCTTAACCTAGACCTAACCCTAACCTAAGCCTTACACCTAACCCTAACCCTAACCTTAACCCTAACACTTACCCTAAAAACCCTAACCCTAACCCTAACCCTAAACCTAACCCTTACCCTTTCCCAAACCCTTACTCTAACCCTAACACTTAACATTAACCTAAACCTAACCCTAAACCCAAACCTAACCCTAACCCTAACCCTAACCTTAACCCTAAACCTAACCCTAAACCTAACCCTTACCCTTACCCTCACCCTAACCATAAACCTAACCCTAACCCTAACACTAACACTAACCCTAACCCTAACCTAAACCTAACCCTAACCCTAAACCTAGCCCTTACCCTAACCCTAACCCTAACCCCAACCCTAACACTAACACTTACACTTACCCTAACTCTAACCCTAACCCTAAACCTTTCCTAACCCTAACCCTAACCCTAACACTTAACCTAACCCTAACACTAACCCTAACACCTAACCCTCACCCTAACCATAACGCTAACCCCTAACCCTAACCCTAACCCTTACCCTTATCCTAACCCTAACCCTAACCCTAACACTTACCCTTACCTTAACCCTACCCTAACACTGACCCTAAGATTAACCCTTACCCTAACCCTAACCCTTACCCTACCCCTAACTCCATACCTTACTCTTTCCCTAAACCTAATCCTAACACTTACCCTAACCCTAAACTTAACCCCAACACTAAACTTAACCCTAACCCTAACCCTAACCCTTATCCTTACCCTAACCGTAACCCTAAATCTAACACTAACCCTAACCCTAACCCTTACCCTAACCCTAACCCCAATCCTAAGCCTCACCCTTATCCTTACCCTAACCCTAACCCTTACCCTAAACCTAACCCTAACCCTAAACTTAACCCTAACCCTTACCCTTACCCCAAACCTAACCCTAACCCTAACCCTAACCCTTATCCTTACCCTAACCCTAAAACTAACTCTAACCCTAACCCTAACCCTAACCCTTACCCTAACCCTAACCCTTGCCCTTACTCTAACCTTAACTATAACCCTAACCCTAATGCTATCCCTAACCCTAACCCTAACACTTACAGTTACCGTAACCCTAACCCAAAACCTAACCCTAAACCTAACCCTAACCCTAACCCTAACCCTAACCTTTAACCTAACCCTAACCCTAACCCTAACCCCTAACCCTAACCCTAACCCTAACCTTAACCCTAACCATAACCCTAACCATAAACCTTAACCTTACCTTAACCGTAACCCTAAACCTAACCCTAACCCTAACAATAAACCTACCCTTAACCCTAACCCTAACCCTAACTCTTACACTTACCCTAACCCTAACCATAAACATAACACTAACCCTACCCCTAAACCTAACCTAACTCTTAACGTTACCCTAAGCCTAACCCTAACCCTTATCCTAACCCCAACCCTAACCCTAACCCCTAACCCTTACACTAATCCTAACCCTAACACTAACCCTAACCCTTACGCTTACCTTAACCCTAACCCTAACTCTAACCCTACTCCTAAACCTAACCCTAACCCTTACCCTAATCCTAACCCGAACCCTCACCCTAACCCCTTATCCTTACCCTAAACCTAAGACTAAACCTAATCCTAACACTAAACCTTACCTTTACCATAACCCTAAATCTAAACCTAACCCTAACCCTAACCCTAACATTTACCCTTACCCTAACATTAACCCTCAAGCTAACCCTAACCCTAACCCCTAACCCGAAACCTAACCCTAACTCTTACACTTACCCTAACCCTAACCATAAACATAACCCTAACCCTTACCCTAAACCTAATCCTAACCCCTAACCCTAACCCTTACCCTAACCCTAACCCTAACCCTTACCCTTACCCTTAACCTAACCCTAATCGTAACTCTAACCCTAACCCTAACCCTAACCTAGTCCTTACCGTAACCCTAACCTTAACACTAACCCTTATCCTTACCATAACCCTAACCCTAACCCTAACCCTAAACCTTATCCTATCCCTAAATCTAACCCTCAACCTAACCCTAACATTAACCCTAACCCCTAACCCTAAACCTAACCCTAACCTTAACCCTCACATAATCCTAACCCTAACCCTTAACCTACCCTAATCCTAACACTAACCCTTACACTTACCCTAACCCTAACCTAACCCTTAACCTAACCCTAACCCTAACCTTAACCCTAACGCTTACCCTAACCCAAACCCTAACCCTAACTTAACCCTTACCCTTTCCCAAACCCTAACTCTAACCCTAACACTTAACATTAACCTAACCCTAACCCTAAACCCAACCAAAACCTAACCCTAACCCTAACCTTAACCCTAACCCTAACCCTAAACCTAACCCTTACCCTTACCCTAACCCTAACCATAAACCTAACCCTAACCCTAACCCTAACACTAACCCTAACCGTAAACTTAACCCTAACCCTAACCTTAACCCTTACCGTTACACTAACCCTAACCCTAACCCTAACCCTAATCCTTACCCTTACCCTAACCCTAACCCTAATTTTAACCCCAAACCTAAACCTAACCCTAACCCTAACCCTAAAACCTTACCCTAACCCTAACCCTAACCCCCACCCTAACACTAACACTTACACTTACCCTAACCCTAACCCTAACCCTAAACCTAATCCTAACCCTAACCCTAACCCTAACACTTCACCTAACCCTAACACTAACCCTAACCCCTAACCCTAACCCTAACCATAACCCTAACCCCTAACCCTAACCCTAACCCTAACCCTTACCCTTATCATAATCCGAACCCTAACCCTAACACTTACCCTTACCTTAACCCCTACCCTAACCCTAACCCTAAGACTAACCCTTACCCTAACCCTAACCCTTACCCTACCCCTAACCCCAAAACTTACTCTTACCCTTAACCTAATCCTAACACTTACCCTAACCCTAAACTTACACCCAACACTAAACCTACCCTAACCCTAACCCTAACCCTTATCCTTACCCTAACCGTAACCCTAAACCTAACACTAACCCTAACCCTAACCCTTTCCCTAACCCTAACCCCAATCCTAACCCTAACCCTTATCCTTACCCTAACCCTAACCCTTACCCTAAACCTAACCCTAACCCTAAACTTAACCTAACCCTTACCCTTGCCCTAACCGTAACCGTAACCCTAACCCTAAACTTAACCCTAACCCTAACCCTAACACCCTAACCCTTACCCTAACCATAACCCTTACGCTAACCCTAGCCCTAACCCTAACCCTAACCATTATCCTTACCCTAACCCTAAACGTTACTCTTTCCCTAACCCTAACGCTAACTCTAACCCAAACACTTACCCTTAACCTAACCCTAAACCTAATCTTAACCCTAACCCTAACACTAACCTTAACCCTAAACCTAAACCAACCCTAACCCTAATCTTAACCCCAACGCTATACCTAACCCTAACCCTGACCCTTACCCTAACCCTAACCCTAACCCTAACACTAACACTAACACTTACACTTACCCTAACCCTAACCCTAACCATAAACCTTATCCTAACCCTAACCCAAACCCTAACCCTAACCCTTAACCTAACCCTAACCCCTAACCCTAACCCTAACCATTACCCTAACTCCTAAACCTAACACTAACCATAACCCTTACACCTACCCCAACCCTAAACCTAACCCTAAACCTAACCCTAACCCTTACCCTAACCCTAACCCTAACCCTAACAGTAACACTTACCCTTACCCTTACACTAACCCTAACGCTAACCCTAACCCTTATCCTAACCCCAACCCTAATCCTGACACTTAACCTAACCCTAACACTAACCCTAACCCCTAACCCTAACCCTAATCATTACCCTAACCCTAACCCTAACCCTAACAGTAACACTTACCCTTACCCTTACCCTAACCCTAACGCTAACCCTAACCCTTATCCTAACCCCAACCCTAACCGTGACCCTTACCTAACCCTAACACTAACCCTAACCCCTAACCCTAACCATAATCATTACCCTAACCCCTAACCCTAACCCTAACCCTTAACCCTATCCTAAACCTAACCCTAACAATAACACTTACCCTTAACATAACCCCTACCCTAACCCTAACCCTAACCCTAACCCTTACCCTAAACCTAACACTTACGATTACCATAACCCTAAACCTAAACCTAAACCTAACCATAACCCTTACAATTACCCTTACCGAAATTAACCCTAACCCTAACCCTACCCCTAAACCTTACCCTTACCCTAAACCTAACCCTAACCCTTACCCTAACCCTAACCTTAACCACAACACTAAACCTAACCCTAACCCTAACTCTTACCCTTACCCTAACCGTAACCCAAAACCTAACCGTAACCCTAACCCTCACCCTAACCTTTAACCTAACCCTAACCCCAATCCTAATCCTAACCCTTACCATTACTGTAATCCTAACCCAAACCCTAAACTTAAAACTAACCCCAACCTTAACCCTAACCCTAAACTTTACCCTAACCCTAACCCTAATTCTAACCCTAACCCTAACCCTAACCCTAACCCTTACCCTTACCCTAACCCTAATCCTAACTCTAACACTTACCTAACACTAACCCTAACCCTAACCCTAACTCGTACCCTAACGCTAACCCTAACCCTGACCCTTACCCTAACACTAACGCTCACCCATATCCTAACACTAACCCCAACCCTAACCCTAACCCTAATCCTTAACCTAACCCAAAATCTAAACCCTAACCATAACTCACACCCTAACCCTACCCAAGGCCTAACCCCTAACCCTAACCCTAACCCTAACCCTAACCCTAACCCCAACCCTAATCCTAACTCTAACACTTACCCTTATCCTAAACCTAACCCTAACCCTAACACTTACCCTTACTCTAACCCCTACCCTAACCCTAACCCTAACCCTAACCCTTACCCTAACCCAAATCCTAACTCTAACCCTTAACCTAACCCAAACACTAACCCTAACCCCTAACCCTAACCATAACCCTAACCCTAAACCTTAACCCTATCCTAAACCTAACCCTAACCCTAACACTTACCCTTACTCTAACCCCTACCCTAACCCTCACCCTAACCCTAACCCTAACCCTAACGCTTACCCTAATCCTAAACCTAACCCTAACACTTAACCTTACCCTAACCCCTACCATAACCCTAACACTAACCCTTACCCTAACCCTAACCCTAACCCTAACCCCTAACCCTAACCCACACCCTAACCCAAACCCTAACCCTAACCCGTAACCCTAACCCTAACGCTAACCCTAAACCTAACCCTAACCCTACCTCTAACACTTACCCTTATCCTAACCGTAACCCTAACCCTAACACTTACCCTTACCCTAACCCCTACCCTAACCCTAACCCTAACCATTACCCTAACCCTAACCCTAACTCTAAACCTTAACATAACTTAACAGTAACCCTAACCCATAACCCTAACCATAACCATAACCATAACCCTAACACTCCAAACCTAACCCTAACCCTAACCCTAACCCTTACCCTTATCCTAACCCTCACCCTAACCCTAAACCTAACCCTCAACCTAACCCTAACCCTAACCCTAACCCTTACCATTACCTTAACCCTAAACCTAAACCTAAACCTAACCATAACCCTTACCCTTATCCTAACCATAACCCGGACCCCCAAACCTAACCCTAACCCTCATCCTAACCCTTACCCTTATGCTAACCGTAACCCTAACCCTAAACCTAAACCTAACCCTTACCCTAACATTAACCCTAACCCTAAACCTTACCATTACCCTAACCCTAAACCTAAACCTAAACTTAACCCTTACCCTAACCCTAACCCTTACCCTAACCATAACCTTAACCACAACACTAAACCTAACGCTAAGCCTAAACCTAACCCTTACCCTTACCCTAACTGTAACCCTAAACCTAACCGTAACCCTAAACCTAACCCTAATCCTAACCCTAAACCTAATAATGAACCTAACACTTACCCTAACCCTAACCCTAACCCTAACCCTTACCATAACCCTAACCTACCCCTAAACCTAATTCTAACCCTTACCCTAATCCTAACCCTAACCCTAACCCTTACCCTAACCCTAACCGTAACCCTAACCCTAACACTAAGACTTACCCTTACCCTAAACCTAACTCTAATCCTTACCCTAACACTAACCCTAACCCTAACTGTAACCCTAACCCTAACTCTTATCCTTACCATAACCCTAACCCTAAAGCTAACCCTAACACTAACCCTAACCCTAACTCCTAACCCTTACCCTTACCCTAAACCTAACCCTAAACCTAAACCTAACCCTAACCTTAACCCTAACACCTAACCCTAACCTTAACCGTAACCCTGACCCTTACCCTATCCCTAAACCTAACCCTAGCCCTAACCCTAACCCTAACACTTACCCTAACAATAACCCTAACCCTAACCATTACCCGTACCCTAAAGTTAACCCTAATCTTAACCCCAACCCTAATCCTAACCCTAACCCAACCCTAACCCTTACACTAACCTAACCCTAACCCTAATCATAACACTTAAACTTACCCTAACCCTAACCCTAACCCTATCCTAACCCTAACCCTAACCCTAACCCTAACCCTAACCCTAACCCTTAACCTAACCATAACACTAACCCTTAACGCTTACCCTAAACCCTAACCCTAATCGTACCCTAACCTTATCCTTACCCTAACCCTAACCCTAACTCTAACCCTAACCCTAACCATAACACTAACGCTAACCCTAACCCTAACTCAAACACTTACACTTACCTTAAACCTAACCCTAACCCTAACCCTTACCCCAACCCTAAACCTAACCATTACCCTAAACCTATCCATACCCCTAAACCCTAACCCTAACCATTAACCTAACCCTAACCTTAACCCTAACCCTAACCTTTACCCTTACCCTAACCTTAAACCTAACTCTAACCCTAAACCTAAATCTAACCCTAACCCTTACCCTAACCCTAATCCTAAACTTACCCTAACCCTAACCCCAAACCTAAACCTAACCTTAACCCTAACCATAACACTAACCCCAAACCTTACCCTTACCCTAACCTAACCCTAAACCTAACCCTAACCAAACCCTAAACCTAACCTTAACCCTAACCCTAACCCTAACCCTTACTCTTACACTGACCCTATACCTAACACTAACCCTACCCATAACCCTAACCCTTAACCTGACCCTAACCCTAACTCTAACCCTACCCTAAACCTTATCCTAACCCCAACCCTATCCGTAACCAATAACCCTTACACTAATCCTAACCCTAAACTAACCCTAACCCTTACCCTTACCATAAACCTAACCCTAAACCTAATCCTAACCCTAACACTAACCCTAACCCTAACACTTACCCTTACCTTAACCCTAACCCTTAACCTAACCCTAAACCTAACCCTAACCCCTAACCCTAAACCTAACCCTACCCCTTACCGTTACCCTAACCCTAACCCTAACCCTCACACTTACCCTAAACCTAAACATAACCCTAACTCTAACCCTTAACCTAACCCAAACCCTAACCCTAACCCTTACCCTAACCCTAACCCAGCACTAAACCTAACCCTTACCCTAAACCTAACCCTAACACCTAACTTTAACCCTTACCCTAACCCTAAGACTAACCTAACCCTAAACCTTACCCTTAACCTAACCCTAACCCTAACTCTAACCCTAACCCTAACCCTAACCTAGTCCTTACCCTAAAACTAACCCGAACTCTTAACCTTACCCTAACCCTAACCCTAAATCTAACCCTAACCCTAACCCTAACCCTAACCCTTACCCTAACCCTAATCCTAACCCTAATCCTTACCCTTCCCCTAACCGTACCCTAAACCTAAACCTAACCCTAACCCTAACCTTAACCCTAACATTTACCCTAACCCTAACCCTAACCCTAAACCTAACCCTAACCTAACCCTTACCCTTTCAAAACCCTAACCCTAACACTAACCCTGACCCTTACCCTTTTCCTAACCCTAACCCAAAGCCTAACTCTAACCCTTACCCTTACCCTAACCCTACATTAAACCTAACCGTAACCCTAACCCTAACCCTTACCCTAACCTTAACCGTATACCTAAACCTAACCCTAACCTTACCCTAACACCTAAAGCTAATCCTAACCCTAACCCTTACCCTTACCATAACCCTAACCCTAGGCCTTACCGTAACCCTAACTCTAACCCCTACCCTTACCCTAACCCTAAACCTAACACTAACCCTAACCCTTACCGTAACAATTACCCTTACTCTAACCCCTACCCTAACCCTAACCCTAACCCCAACCCTAACCTTACCCTTACCCTAACCCTAAGCCTAACCCTAACCCTAACCCTAAAACTAAACCTTACCCTTACCTAAACCTAACCCTAACTCTAACCATAAACCTTACCTTGCCCTAAACCTAACCCTTAACCTGACCCTAATTCTAACCCTAACCCTAAACCTAACCCTAACCCTAACCCTAACCCTAACCCTAACCCTAACCCTTACCCTTACATTAACCCTAATCCTAACCCTAAACCTAACCCTAACCCTAACCATAAACCTTTTCCTTAACCTAACCTTAACCCTTACCTTTACCCTAACCCTAACCCTAAACCTAAACCTAACCCTAACCCTAACCCTTACCATTACCCTAACCCTAACCCGAACCCTAAACCTAACCCTAACCCTTCCCTTAACCCTAACCCTTAAACTTACCCTAACCCTAACCCTATCCCTAAACTTTACCCTTACCCTAACCCTAACCTTAAACCTAACCTTAACCCTTACCCTTGCCCTCACCCTAACCCTAACCTTAAACCTAACCCTAACCCTAACCCTAACCTTAACCCTAAAACTTATCCTTACCCTATCCCTAACCCTAACCCTAACCCTAAACCTAATCCTTACCCTAACACTAACCATAAACCTTACCTTAACCCTAACCCTAACCCTTAACCTAACCCTAACCCTAACCCTAACCCTTATCTTAACCAAACCCTAAACCTAACCCAACCCTAAGCCTAACCCTAACAAGAACCCTTACCCTAACCCTAAACTTAACGCTTACCCTAATCCTAACCCTAACCCTAACCCTAATCATAACCCTAACCCAAACCTCACTATTACCCTTAACCTAACCCTAGCCCTAAACCTAAGCCTAACCCTAATCCTAAACCTAACTCATACCTTAACCCTAAACCTAACCCTAACCCTTGCCCTTATCCTAACCCTAACCTAAACCTAACACTAACCCTAACCCTAACACTTACCCTTACCCTAACCCTAACCCTAAACCTAACATTAACCCTAACCCTAACCCTTACCCTAAACTTAACCGTATACCTAAACCTAACCATAACCCTTACCCTAACACCTAAACCTAATCCTAACCCTAACCCTTACCCTAACCCTAACCCTAACCCTAGCCCTTACCCTAACCCTAACCATAACCCTAACCCCTACCCTTACCCTAACCCTAAACCTACAACTAACCCTAACGCTTACACTAACAATTAGCCTTACCCTAAACCCTACCCTAACCCTAACCCTAACCCTAACCCTAAACCTTACCCTTACCCTAACCCTAAGCCTAACCCTAACCCCAACCCTAAACCTAACCCTTACTCTTACCCTAATCCTAACCCTAACCCTAACCATAAACCTTACCTTACCCTAAACCTAACCCTTACCCTTACCCTAATCCTAACCCTAACCCTAAACCTAACCCTAACCCTAACCCTAACCCTTACCCTTACCCTAACCCTAATCCTAACCTAAACCTAACCCTAACCCTAACCATAAACTTTACCCTTACCCTAACCTTAACCCTTACCTTTACCCTAACCCTAACCCTAACCCTAAACCTAACCTAACCCTAACCATAAACCTTACCCTTACCCTAACCTTAACCCTTACCTTTACCCTAACCCTAACCCTAAACCTAAACCTAACCCTAAACCCTAACCCTTACCATTACCCTAACCCTAACCCTAACCCTAAACCTAACCCTAACCATAACCATAAACCTTACCTTACCCTAACCTTAACCCTTACCTTTACCCTAACCCTAACGCTAAACCTAAACCTAACCCTAACCCTAACCCTTACCATTACCCTAACCCTAACCCTAAACCTAACCCAAACCCTTCCCTTAACCCTAACCCTTACCCTTACCCTAACCCTAACCCTAACCCTAAACCTTACCCGTACCCTAACCCTAACCTTAAACCTAACCCTAACCCTTACACTTGCCCTCACCCTAAACCCTAACCTTAAACCTAACCCTAACCCTAACCCTAACCTAATCTTAATCCTAACACTTATCCTTACCCTAACCATAACCCTAACCCTAACCCTAACCCTTACCCTAACACTAACCATAAACCTTACCTTAACCCTAACCCTATCCCTTAACCTAAACCTAACCCTAACCCTAACCCTTACCCTTAACCAAACCCTAAACCTAACCCAACCCTAAGCCTAACCCTAACAAGAACCCTTACCCTAACCCTAACCTTAACGCTTACCCCTAACCCTAACCCTAATCATAACCCTAACCCAAACCCTCACCTTTACCCATAACCTAACCCTAACCCTAAACCTAAGCCTAACCCTAAATCTAAACCTAACTCAAACCTTAACCCTAAACCTAACCCTAACCCTTGCCCTTACCCTAACCCTAACCTAAACCTAACACTAATCCTAACCCTAACAGTTACCCTTACCCTAAACCTAACCCTAAACCTAACCCTAACCCTAACCCAAACCCTTACCCTTAACCTACCCTTAACCCTAACCCTAAAACTAAACCTAACCCTAACCCAAACTCTAACCGTTATCCTTACCCTAACCCCAACCCTAAACCTAACCCTAATCCTAATGCTAACCCCTACCCTTACCATAACCCTAAACCTAACCCTAACCCTTACCCTTACCCTAACTCTTATCCTTACCCTAAACCTAAGCCTAAACATAACACTAACCCTAACTGCTGCCCTAACCCTAACCCTAACCCTAACCCTAACTCTAACCCTAACCCAAACATTAACCCTAACCTTTACCCTAACCCTAACCCTAACCCTAACCCTAAACCTAACCCTTACCCTTTCCCTAACCCTAACCCTAACTCTAACCCTAACACTTAAACTTAACCTAACCCTAACCCTAAACCTAAGCCTAACCCTAACCCTAACCCTAACCTTAACCTTAAACCTAAACCTAAACCTAACCCTAACCCTTACCCTAACCCAAAACCTAACCCTAACCCTTACCCTAAACGTAACCCTAACCCTAACCCTAATCTTAACCCTAACCATAACCCTTACCCTTACCCTAACCCTAAACCTAAACCTAACCCTAACCCTAACCCTAACTCAAACTTAACCCTAAACCTAACCCTAACCCTTGCCCTTACCCTAACCCTAATCTAAACCTAACACTAACCCGATCCCTAACCCTAACCCTAACCCTAACCCCTAACCCTCAACCTAAACCTAACCCTAACCCTTACCCTAACCTTAACCGTATACCTAAACCTAAGCCTAACCCTTACCCTAACACCTAACCCTAATCCTAACCCTAACCCTTACCCTTACCCTAACCCTAACCCTAGCCCTTACCCTAACCCTAACCCAAACCCTAACCCCTACCCTTACTCTAACCCTAAACCTTACACTAACCCTAACCATTACCCTAACATTTACCTTACCCTAACCCCTACACTAACCCTAACCCTAACCCTAACCCTAAACCTTACCCTTACCCTAACCCTAAGCCTAACCCTAAACCTAACCCTAAACCTAATACTTACCCTTACCCTAAAGCTAACCCTAACCCTAACCATAAACCTTACCTTACCCTAAACCTAACCCTTACCCTTATCCTAACCCTAACCCTAAACCTAACCCTAACCCTTACCCTTACCCTAACCCTAATCCTAACCCTAAACCTAACCCTAACCCTAACCATAAACCTTACCCTTACCCTAACCTTAACCCTTACCTTTACCCTAACCCTAACCCTAAACCTAACCCTAACCCTTACCCTAATCCTTACCATTACCCTAAACCTAACCCTAACCCTAAACCTAACCCTAAACCTTCCCTTAACCCTAACCCTTACCCTTACCCTAACCCAAACCCTAACCCTAACCCTAAACCTTACCCTTACCCTAACCCTAACCTTAAACCTAACCCTAACCCTTACCATTCCCTCACCCTAACCCTAACCTTAAACCTAACCCTAACCCTAACCCTAACCCTAACCTTAACCCTAACACTTGTCCTTACCCTCACACTAACCCTAACCCTTACCCTAACCCTAACCATAACCCTTACCTTAACCCTAACCCTAACCATTAACCTAACCCTAACCCTAACCCTAACTCTTACCCTTAACCAAACCCTAAACTTAACCCAACCCAAAGCCTAACACTAACAAGAACCCTTACCCTAACCCTAACCTTAACGTTACCCTAACCCTAACCCTAACCCTAACCCTAATCATAACCCTAACCTAAACCCTCACCCTTACCCTTATCCTAACCCTAACACACCCGTAACACTTACCCTTACCATAACCCCTACAATAACCCTAACCCTAACCCTAAACCTATCCCTAACCCTTGCCCTTAACCTAACCCTAACCTAAACCTAACCCTAACCCTAACCCTAACCCTAACCCTAACCCTTATTCTTACCCTAACCCTAACCCTAACCCTAACCTCTAACCCTAACCCTAACCCTAACCCTTACCCTTATCCTAACCCTAACACACCCGTAACACTTACCCTTACCCTAACCCCTACAATAACCCTAACCCTAACCCTAACCCTTAACCTAACTCTATCCCTAATCCTAACCCTTACACTTACCCTAACCCTAAACCTAACCCTAACCCTATCCCTTACGCTTACCCTAACCCTAACCTTAACCCTAACCCTAAACCTTACCCTTACCCGAAACCTAACCCTTACCCTTACCCTAACGCTAACCCTAACACTAAATCTAACACTAACCCTAACCCTTACCCTTACCCTAACCCTAAACCTAACCTTAAAACCCAACCCTAAACCTAACCCTAACCCCAAATCTAACCCGTACCCTTACCCTTACTCCAAAGCTAACCCTAAACCTAACGCTAACCCTAACCCTAACCCTAACCATTACCCTAACCCTAATCCTAATCCTAACCCTAGCCCTTACCCTTACCCTAACCCTAACCCTAACTCTAACCCTAAACCTAACCCTAACCCTAACCCAAACCCTTACCCTTACCCTAACCCTAACCCTAACCCTAAAACAAAACCTAACCCTAACCCGAATTCCAACCGTAATCCTTACCCTAACCCTAACCCTAACACTAATCCTAACCCCTACCCTTACCATAACCCTAAACCTAACTCTAACCCTTACCCTTACCCTAACTCTTATCCTTACCCTAACCCTAAGCCTAAACATAACACTAAACCTAACTGCTACCCTAACCCTAACCCTAAACCTAAACCTAACCCTAACCCTAACCCTAAGCTTAACCCTAACCTTTACCTTAACCCTAACCCTAACCCTAACCCTAAACCTAACCCTTACCCTTTCCCAAACCCTAACCCTAACTCTAACCCTAACACTTAACCTTAACCTAACCCTAACCCTAAACCTAAGCCTAACCCTAACCCTAACCCTAACCTTAACCCTAACCCTAAACCTAAACCTAACCCTAACCCTTTCCCTAACCCAAAACCTAACCCTAACCCTTACCCTAACCCTAATCCTAACCCTAATCTTAACCCTAACCCTAACCGTAACCCTTACCCTTACCCTAACCCTAACCCTAAACCTAACCCTAACCCTAAATCTAACCCTAACCCTAACTCAAACCTTAACCCTAAACCTAACCCTAACCCTTGCCCTTACCCTAACCCTAACGTAAACCTAACACTAACCCTATCCCTAACCCTAACCCTAACCCTAACCCCTAACCCTCAACCTAACCCTAACCCTTACCCTTACCCTTACCCTAACCTTAACCCTTACCTTTACCCTAACCCTAACCCTAACCCTAAACCTAACCCTAACCCTAACCATAAACCTTACCCTTACCCTAACCTTAACCCTTACCTTTACCCTAACCCTAACCCTAAACCTAAACCTAACCCTAACCCTAACCCTTACCATTACCCTAACCCTAACCCTAACCCTAAACCTAACCCTAACCATAACCATAAACCTTACCCTTACCCTAACCTTAACCCTTACCTTTACCCTAACCCTAACGCTAAACCTAAACCTAACCCTAACCCTAACCCTTACCATTACCCTAACCCTAACCCTAAACCTAACCCAAACCCTTCCCTTAACCCTAACCCTTACCCTTACCCTAACCCTAACCCTAACCCTAAACCTTACCCGTACCCTAACCCTAACCTTAAACCTAACCCTAACCTTTACCCTTGCCCTCACCCTAACCCTAACCTTAAACCTAACCCTAACCCTAACCCTAACCCTAATCTTAATCCTAACACTTATCCTTACCCTAACCATAACCCTAACCCTAACCCTAACCCTTACCCTAACACTAACCATAAACCTTACCTTAACCCTAACCCTATCCCTTAACCTAAACCTAACCCTAACCCTAACCCTTACCCTTAACCAAACCCTAAACCTAACCCAACCCTAAGCCTAACCCTAACAAGAACCCTTACCCTAACCCTAACCTTAACGCTTACCCTAACCCTAACCCTAATCATAACCCTAACCCAAACCCTCACCTTTACCCATAACCTAACCCTAACCCTAAACCTAAGCCTAACCCTAAATCTAAACCTAACTCAAACCTTAACCCTAAACCTAACCCTAACCCTTGCCCTTACCCTAACCGTAACCTAAACCTAACACTAATCCTAACCCTAACAGTTACCCTTACCCTAAACCTAACCCTAAACCTAACCCTAACCCTAACCCAAACCCTTACCCTTAACCTACCCTTAACCCTAACCCTAAAACTAAACCTAACCCTAACCCAAACTCTAACCGTTATCCTTACCCTAACCCCAACCCTAAACCTAACCCTAATCCTAATGCTAACCCCTACCCTTACCATAACCCTAAACCTAACCCTAACCCTTACCCTTACCCTAACTCTTATCCTTACCCTAAACCTAAGCCTAAACATAACACTAACCCTAACTGCTGCCCTAACCCTAACCCTAACCCTAACCCTAACTCTAACCCTAACCCAAACATTAACCCTAACCTTTACCCTAACCCTAACCCTAACCCTAACCCTAAACCTAACCCTTACCCTTTCCCTAACCCTAACCCTAACTCTAACCCTAACACTTAAACTTAACCTAACCCTAACCCTAAACCTAAGCCTAACCCTAACCCTAACCCTAACCTTAACCTTAAACCTAAACCTAAACCTAACCCTAACCCTTACCCTAACCCAAAACCTAACCCTAACCCTTACCCTAAACGTAACCCTAACCCTAACCCTAATCTTAACCCTAACCATAACCCTTACCCTTACCCTAACCCTAAACCTAAACCTAACCCTAACCCTAACCCTAACTCAAACTTAACCCTAAACCTAACCCTAACCCTTGCCCTTACCCTAACCCTAATCTAAACCTAACACTAACCCGATCCCTAACCCTAACCCTAACCCTAACCCCTAACCCTCAACCTAAACCTAACCCTAACCCTTACCCTAACCTTAACTGTATACCTAAACCTAAGCCTAACCCTTACCCTAACACCTAACCCTAATCCTAACCCTAACCCTTACCCTTACCCTAACCCTAACCCTAGCCCTTACCCTAACCCTAACCCAAACCCTAACCCCAACCCTTACTCTAACCCTAAACCTTACACTAACCCTAACCATTACCCTAACATTTACCTTACCCTAACCCCTACACTAACCCTAACCCTAACCCTAACCCTAAACCTTACCCTTACCCTAACCCTAACCCTAACCCTAAACCTAACCCTAAACCTAATACTTACCCTTACCCTAAAGCTAACCCTAACCCTAACCATAAACCTTACCTTACCCTTATCCTAACCCTAACCCTAAACCTAACCCTAACCCTTACCCTTACCCTAACCCTAATCCTAACCCTAAACCTAACCCTAACCCTAACCATAAACCTTACCCTTACCCTAACCTTAACCCTTACCTTTACCCTAACCCTAACCCTAAACCTAACCCTAACCCTTACCCTAATCCTTACCATTACCCTAAACCTAACCCTAAACCTAAACCTAACCCTAAACCTTCCCTTAACCCTAACCCTTACCCTTACCCTAACCCAAACCCTAACCCTAACCCTAAACCTTACCCTTACCCTAACCCTAACCTTAAACCTAACCCTAACCCTTACCATTCCCTCACCCTAACCCTAACCTTAAACCTAACCCTAACCCTAACCCTAACCCTAACCTTAACCCTAACACTTGTCCTTACCCTCACACTAACCCTAACCCTTACCCTAACCCTAACCATAACCCTTACCTTAACCCTAACCCTAACCATTAACCTAACCCTAACCCTAACCCTAACTCTTACCCTTAACCAAACCCTAAACTTAACCCAACCCAAAGCCTAACACTAACAAGAACCCTTACCCTAACCCTAACCTTAACGTTACCCTAACCCTAACCCTAACCCTAACCCTAATCATAACCCTAACCCAAACCCTCACCCTTACCCTTATCCTAACCCTAACACACCCGTAACACTTACCCTTACCATAACCCCTACAATAACCCTAACCCTAACCCTAAACCTAAGCCTAACCCTAACCCTAAACCTAACTCAAACCTTAACCCTAAACCTATCCCTAACCCTTGCCCTTACCCTAACCCTAACCTAAACCTAACCCTAACCCTAACCCTAACCCTAACCCTAACCCTTATTCTTACCCTAACCCTAACCCTAACCCTAACCTCTAACCCTAACCCTAACCCTAACCCTTACCCTTATCCTAACCCTAACACACCCGTAACACTTACCCTTACCCTAACCCCTACAATAACCCTAACCCTAACCCTAACCCTTAACCTAACTCTATCCCTAATCCTAACCCTTACACTTACCCTAACCCTAAACCTAACCCTAACCCTATCCCTTACGCTTACCCTAACCCTAACCTTAACCCTAACCCTAAACCTTACCCTTACCCGAAACCTAACCCTTACCCTTACCCTAACGCTAACCCTAACACTAAATCTAACACTAACCCTAACCCTTACCCTTACCCTAACCCTAAACCTAACCTTAAAACCCAACCCTAAACCTAACCCTAACCCCAAATCTAACCCGTACCCTTACCCTTACTCCAAAGCTAACCCTAAACCTAACGCTAACCCTAACCCTAACCCTAACCATTACCCTAACCCTAATCCTAATCCTAACCCTAACCCTTACCCTAACCCAAAACCTAACCCTAACCCTTACCCTAAACGTAACCCTAACCCTAACCCTAATCTTAACCCTAACCATAACCCTTACCCTTACCCTAACCCTAAACCTAAACCTAACCCTAACCCTAACCCTAACTCAAACTTAACCCTAAACCTAACCCTAACCCTTGCCCTTACCCTAACCCTAATCTAAACCTAACACTAACCCGATCCCTAACCCTAACCCTAACCCTAACCCCTAACCCTCAACCTAAACCTAACCCTAACCCTTACCCTAACCTTAACCGTATACCTAAACCTAACCCTAACCCTTACCCTAACACCTAACCCTAATCCTAACCCTAACCCTTACCCTTACCCTAACCCTAACCCTAGCCCTTACCCTAACCCTAACCCAAACCCTAACCCCTACCCTTACTCTAACCCTAAACCTTACACTAACCCTAACCATTACCCTAACATTTACCTTACCCTAACCCCTACACTAACCCTAACCCTAACCCTAACCCTAAACCTTACCCTTACCCTAACCCTAAGCCTAACCCTAAACCTAACCCTAAACCTAATACTTACCCTTACCCTAAAGCTAACCCTAACCCTAACCATAAACCTTACCTTACCCTAAACCTAACCCTTACCCTTATCCTAACCCTAACCCTAAACCTAACCCTAACCCTTACCCTTACCCTAACCCTAATCCTAACCCTAAACCTAACCCTAACCCTAACCATAAACCTTACCCTTACCCTAACCTTAACCCTTACCTTTACCCTAACCCTAACCCTAAACCTAACCCTAACCCTTACCCTAATCCTTACCATTACCCTAAACCTAACCCTAACCCTAAACCTAACCCTAAACCTTCCCTTAACCCTAACCCTTACCCTTACCCTAACCCAAACCCTAACCCTAACCCTAAACCTTACCCTTACCCTAACCCTAACCTTAAACCTAACCCTAACCCTTACCATTCCCTCACCCTAACCCTAACCTTAAACCTAACCCTAACCCTAACCCTAACCCTAACCTTAACCCTAACACTTGTCCTTACCCTCACACTAACCCTAACCCTTACCCTAACCCTAACCATAACCCTTACCTTAACCCTAACCCTAACCATTAACCTAACCCTAACCCTAACCCTAACTCTTACCCTTAACCAAACCCTAAACTTAACCCAACCCAAAGCCTAACACTAACAAGAACCCTTACCCTAACCCTAACCTTAACGTTACCCTAACCCTAACCCTAACCCTAACCCTAATCATAACCCTAACCCAAACCCTCACCCTTACCCTTATCCTAACCCTAACACACCCGTAACACTTACCCTTACCATAACCCCTACAATAACCCTAACCCTAACCCTAAACCTAAGCCTAACCCTAACCCTAAACCTAACTCAAACCTTAACCCTAAACCTATCCCTAACCCTTGCCCTTACCCTAACCCTAACCTAAACCTAACCCTAACCCTAACCCTAACCCTAACCCTAACCCTTATTCTTACCCTAACCCTAACCCTAACCCTAACCTCTAACCCTAACCCTAACCCTAACCCTTACCCTTATCCTAACCCTAACACACCCGTAACACTTACCCTTACCCTAACCCCTACAATAACCCTAACCCTAACCCTAACCCTTAACCTAACTCTATCCCTAATCCTAACCCTTACACTTACCCTAACCCTAAACCTAACCCTAACCCTATCCCTTACGCTTACCCTAACCCTAACCTTAACCCTAACCCTAAACCTTACCCTTACCCGAAACCTAACCCTTACCCTTACCCTAACGCTAACCGTAACACTAAATCTAACACTAACCCTAACCCTTACCCTTACCCTAACCCTAAACCTAACCTTAAAACCCAACCCTAAACCTAACCCTAACCCCAAATCTAACCCGTACCCTTACCCTTACTCCAAAGCTAACCCTAAACCTAACGCTAACCCTAACCCTAACCCTAACCATTACCCTAACCCTAATCCTAATCCTAACCCTAGCCCTTACCCTTACCCTAACCCTAACCCTAACTCTAACCCTAAACCTAACCCTAACCCTAACCCAAACCCTTACCCTTACCCTAACCCTAACCCTAACCCTAAAACAAAACCTAACCCTAACCCGAATTCCAACCGTTATCCTTACCCTAACCCTAACCCTAACACTAATCCTAACCCCTACCCTTACCATAACCCTAAACCTAACTCTAACCCTTACCCTTACCCTAACTCTTATCCTTACCCTAACCCTAAGCCTAAACATAACACTAAACCTAACTGCTACCCTAACCCTAACCCTAAACCTAAACCTAACCCTAACCCTAACCCTAACCTTAACCCTAACCTTTACCTTAACCCTAACCCTAACCCTAACCCTAAACCTAACCCTTACCCTTTCCCAAACCCTAACCCTAACTCTAACCCTAACACTTAACCTTAACCTAACCCTAACCCTAAACCTAAGCCTAACCCTAACCCTAACCCTAACCTTAACCCTAACCCTAAACCTAAACCTAACCCTAACCCTTTCCCTAACCCAAAACCTAACCCTAACCCTTACCCTAACCCTAATCCTAACCCTAATCTTAACCCTAACCCTAACCGTAACCCTTACCCTTACCCTAACCCTAACCCTAAACCTAACCCTAACCCTAAATCTAACCCTAACCCTAACTCAAACCTTAACCCTAAACCTAACCCTAACCCTTGCCCTTACCCTAACCCTAAGGTAAACCTAACACTAACCCTATCCCTAACCCTAACCCTAACCCTAACCCCTAACCCTCAACCTAACCCTAACCCTTACCCTTACCCTTACCCTAACCTTAACCTAAACCTAACATTAACACTAACCCTAACCCTAAACCTAAACCTAACCCTAAGCTTAATGCTAGTCCTAACCCTAACGCTAACCCTTAACTTAGCCCTAACACTAACCCTAACCCTTACCCTTTCCCTAACCCTAACCGAAAGCCTAACTCTAACCCTTACCCTTACCCTAATACTAACCCTAAATCTAACCCTAAGCCTAACCCTAACCCTAACCCTAACCTTAACCCTAACCCTAACCCTAACCCTTACCCTTACCCTAACCCTAACCCTAATCCTAGCCGTAACCCTAACCCTAACCCTTACCCTAACCTTAACCGTATACATAAACCTAACCCTAACCCTTACCCTAACACCTAACCCTAATCCTAACCCTAACCCTTACCCTTACCCTAACCCTAACCCTAGCCCTTACCCTAACACTAAACCTAACCCAAACCCCTACCCTTACCATAACCCTAAACCTCACACTAACCTAACCCTTACACTAACAATTATCCTTACACTAACCCCTACCGTAACCCTAACCCTAACCCTAACCCTTACCGTAACCCTAACCCTAAAACTAAACCTTACCTTTACCCTAACCCTAAGCCTAAGCCTAACCCTAACCCTAAACCTAACCCTTACCCTTACCCTAAACCTAACCCTAACCCTAATCATAAACCTTACCTTACCGTAAACCTAACACTTACCCTTACCCTAATCCTAACCCTAACCCTAAACCTAACGCTAACCCTAACCATAAACCTTACCCTTACCCTAACCTTAACCCTTACCTTTACCCTAATCCTAACCCTAAACCTAAACCTAACCCTAATCCTAACCCTTACCATTACCCTAAACCTAACCCTAACCCTAAACCTAACCCTTCCCTTAACCCTAACCCTTACCCTTACCCTAACCCTAACACTAACCCAAAACCTTACCCTTACCTTAACCCTAACCTTAAATCTAACCCTAACCCTTACCCTTGCCCTTACGCTAACCCTAACCTTAAACCTACCGCTAACCCTAACCCTAACAATAACCTTAACCCTAACACTTATCCTTACCCTAACCCTAACCCTAACCCTAACCCTTACCCTAACCCTAACCATAACCCTTACCTTAACCCTAACCCTAACCCTTAACCTAACCCTAAACCTAACCCTTACCCTTAACCAAACCCTAAACCTAACCCAACCCTAAGCCTAACCCTAACAAGAACCCTTACCCTAACCCTAACCTAAGCGCTTACCCTAATCCTAACCCTAACCCTAACCCTAATCATAACCCTAAACCAAACCCACACCCTTACCCTTAACCTAACCCTAACCCTAAACCTAAGCCTAACCCTAACCCTAAACCTAACTGAAGCCTTAACCCTAAACCTAACCCTAACCCTTGCCCTTACCCTAACCCTAACCCTAAACCTAACCATAACCCTAACCCTAACCCTTAACCTAACCTTAACCGTATACCTACACCTAACCTTAACCCTTACCCTAACACCTAACCCTAATCATAAACCTAACCCTTACCCTTACCCTAAACCTAACCCTAACCCTAACCATAAACCTTACCTTACCCTAAACCTAAACTTTACCTTACCCTAATCCTAACCCTAACCCTAAACCTAAACTAACCCTAACCCTAACCCTTACCCTTACCCTAACCCTAATCCTAACCCTAAACCTAACCATAAACCTTACCCTTACCCTAAACTTAACCCTTACCTTTACCCTAACCCTAACCCTAACCCTAACCCTAACCCTTACCATTACCCTAACCCTAAACCTAACCCTAACCCTTCCATTAACCCTAACCTTTACCCTTACCCTAACTCTAACACTAACCCTAACCCTAAACCTTACCCTTACCCTAACCTTAACCTTAAACCTAACCCTAACCCTAACCCAAACCCTTACCCTTACCCTAACCCTAACCCGAACTCTAACCGTTATCCTTACCCTAACCCTAACCCTAAACCTAACCCTAACCCTAATACTAACCCCTACCCTTACCATAACCCTAAACCTAACCCTAACCCTTACCCTTACCCTAACTCTTATCCTTACCCTAACCCTAAGCCTAAACATAACACTAACCCAAACTGCTACCCTAACCCTAACCCTAAACCTAACCCTAACCCTAACCCTAAACCTAACCTTAACCCTAACCTTTACCTTAACCCTAACCCTAACCCTAACCCTAAACCTAAAACTTACCCTTTCCCAAACCCTAACCCTAACTCTTAACCTTAACCTAACCCTAACCCTAAACCTAAGCCTAACCCTAACCTTAACCCTAACCCAAAAACTAAACCTAACCCTAACCCTTACCCTAACCCAAAACCTAACCCTAAACCTTACCCTAACCCTAACCCTAACCCTAACCCTAATCTTAACCCTAACCCTAACCCTAACCCTTACCCTTACCCTAATCATAACCCTAAACCTAACCCTAACCATAACCCTAACCCTAATTCAAACCTAAACCCTAAACCTAACCCTAACCCGTGCCCTTACCCTAACCCTAACCTAAACCTAATACTAACCCTATCCCTAACCCTAACCCTAACCCTAACCCCTAACCCTCAACCTAACCCTAACCCTTACCCTAACCCTAACCTAAACCTAACACTAACACTAACCCTATGCCTAACCCTAACCCTAACCCCAAACCTAAACCTAAGCTTAATGCTAGTCCTAACCCTAACCCTAACCCTTAACTTAGGCCTAACACTAACCCTAACCCTTACCCTTTCCCTAACACTAACCCAAAGCCTAACTCTAACCCTTACCCTTACCCTAAACCTAACCCTAAATCTAACCCTAAGCCTAACCCTAACCCTAGCCCTAACCTTAACCCTAACCCTAACCCTAACCCTAACCCTTACCCTTACCCTATCCCTAACCTTAAACCTAATCGTAACCCTAACACTAACCCTTACCCTAACCTTAACCATATATATAAACCTAACCCTAACCCTTACCATAACACCTAACCCTAATCCTAACCCTAACCCTTACCCTTACCCTAACCCTAACCCTAGCCCTTACCCTAACACTAACCCTAACCCTAACCCCTACCCTTACCATAACCCTAAACCTAACACTAACCCTAACCCTTACCCTAACAATTACCCTTACCCTAACCCCTACCCTAACCCTAACCATAACCCTAACCCTTACCCTTACCCTAACCCTAAGTCTAAGCCTAACCCTAACCCTAAAACTTACCCTTACCCTTACCCTAAATCTAACCCTAACCCTAACCATAAACTTTACCTTACCCTGAACCTAACCCTTACCCTAACCCTAACCCTAACCCTAACCCTAATCCTAACCCCTACCATTACCATAACCCTAAACCTAACCCTAACCCTCACCCTTACACTAACTCTTATCCTTACCCTAACCCTAAGCCTAAACATAACACTAACCCTACCTGCTACCCTAACCCTAACCCTAAACCTAACCCTAAACCTAACTCTAACCCTAACCTTAACCCTAACCCTTACCCTAACCCTAACCCTAACACTAACCCTAAACCTAACCCTTACCCTTTCCCAAAACATAACCCTAACTCTAACACTAACACTTAACCTTAACCTAACCCTAACCCTAAACCTAAGCCTAACCCTAACCCTAACCCTAAACTTAACCCTCACCCTAAACCTAAACCTAACCCTAACCCTTACCCTAACCCTAACCCTAAACCTAACCCTAATCTTAACCCTAACCCTAACCCTAAACCTTACACTTACCCTAACCCTGACCCTAAACCTAATCCTAACCCTAACTCAAACCTTAACCATAAACCTAACCCTAACCCTTGCCCTTACCCTAACCCTAACCTAAACCTAACACTAACCCTATCCATAACCCCAACCCTAACCCTAACCCCTAACCCTCAACCTAACCCTAACCCTTACCCTTACCCTAACCCTAACCTTAGCGCTTACCCTAACCCTAACCCTAACCCTAAACCTAATCTCTAACCCTAACCCTAACCCTAACTCTTACCCTTATCCTACCCTAACCCTACCCTAACACTTACCCTTACCCTAACCCCTACAATAACCCTAACCCTAACCCTAAACCTTAACCTAACTCTAACCCTAACCCTATCCCTTACCCTTACCCTAACCCTAACCTTAACCCTAACCCTAAATCTTACCCTTACCCTAACGCTAACCCTAACACTAAATCTAACCCTAACCCTAACACTTTCCCTTACTCTAACCCTAAATACAACCTTAAAACCGATCCCTAAACCTAACCCTAACCCCAAATCTAATCCTTACCCTTACCCTTACTCTAACCCTAACCCTAAACGTAACGCTAACCCTAACCCTAACCTTAACCATTACCCTAACCCTAACCCTAATCCTAACCCTAGCCCTTACCCTTACCCTAACCCTAACCCTAACCCTAACCCTAAACCTAACCCTAACCCTAACCCAAGACCTTACCCTTACCCTAACTTTAACCCTAACCCTAAACTAAACCTAAACCTAACCCGAACTCTAAACGTTATCCTTACCCTAAACCTAACCCTAACCATAACCCTAATCCTAATCCTAACCCCTACCCTTACCATAATCCTAAACCTAACCCTAACCCTCACCCTTACCCTAAGTCTTATCCTTACCCTAACCCTAAGCCAAAACATAACACTAACCCTAACTGCTACCCTAACCCTAACCCTAACCCTAAACCTAACCCTAACCCTAACCCTAACCCTAACCTTAACCCTAACCTTTACCCTAACCCTAACCCTAACCTAAACGTAACTCTAACCCTAACCCGAAACCTAACCCTAACCCTTACCCTAACCATAACCCTTACCTTAACAATAACCCTAACTCTTAACCTAACCCTAACCCTAACCCTAACCCTTACCCTTAACCAAACCCTAAACCTAACCCAACCCTAAGCCTAACCCTAACAAGAACCCTTACCCTAACCCTAAACTTAACGCTTACCCTAACCCTAACCCTAACCCTAACCATAACCCTAACCCAAACCCTCACCCTTACCCTTAACCTAACCCTAACCCTAAACCCAAGCCTAACCCTAACTCAAACCTTAACCCTAAACCTAACCCTAACCCTTGCCCTTACCCTAACCCTAACCTAAACCTAAACCTAACACTAACCCTAACCCTAACCCTAACCCTAACCCTTATCCTTACCCTAACCCTAACCCTAACCCTAACCCTAACCCTAACCTTAACCCTAACCCTAACAATTACCATTACCCTAACCCTAACCCTAACCCTTACCCTAACCCTAACCCTACCCCTAACCCTAACCCTAACCCTAACCCCTAACCCTCAACCTAACCCTAACCCTAACCCTTATCCTTACCCTAACCCTAACCCTAACCCTAACCTCTAACCCTAACCCTAACCCTAACCCTAACCATTACCCCAACCCTAACCCTAATCCTAACCCTAGCCCTTACCCTTACCCTAACCCTAACCCTAACCCTAACCCTAAACCTAACCCTAACCCTAACCCAAAACCTTACCCTTACCCTTACCCTAACCCTAAACCTAACCCTAACCCTAACCCTACCCCTACCCTTACCCTAACCCTAAACCTAACCCTAACCCTCACCCTTACCCCAACTGTTATCCTTACCCTAACCCTAAGCCTAAACATAACACTAACCCTAACTGCTACCCTAACCCTAACCCTAAACCTAACTCTAACCCTAGCTCTAACCCTAACCTTAACCCTAATATTTACCCTAACCCTAACCCTAACCCTAAACCTAACCCTTACCCTTTCCCAAAACCTAACCCTAACTCTAACACTAACACTTAACCTTAACCTAACCCTAACCCTAAACCTAAGCCTAAACCTAACCCTAACCCTAAACTTAACCCTAACGCTAAACCTAAACCTAACCCTAACCCTTACCCTAACCCTGACCCTAAACCTAACACTAATCTTAACCCTAAACCTAACCCTAACCCTTACCCTTACCCTAACCCTGACCCTAAACCTAATCCTACCCCTAACTCAAACCTTAACCCTAAACCTAACCCTAAACCTTGCCCTTACCCTAACCCTAACCTAAACCTAACACTAACCATATCCCTAACCTAACCCTAACCCTAACCCCTAACCCTCAACCTAACCCTAACCCTTACCCTTACCCTAACCCTAACCTAAACCTAACACTAACACAAACCCTAACCCTAAACCTAACCCTAAGCTTAATGCTAGTCCTAACCATAACCCTAACCCTTAATTTAGCCCGAACACTAACCCTAACCCTTACCCTTCCCTAACCCTAACCCAAAGCCTAACTCTAACCCTTACCCTTACCCTAAACCTAACCCTAAACCTAACCCTAAGCCTCAGCCTAACCCTAACCCTAACCCTAACCCTAACCCTAACCCTTACCCTTACCCTAACCCTACCACTAAACCTAACCGTAACCCTAACCCTAACCCTTACCCTAACCTTAACCGTATACATAAACCTAACCCTAACCCTACCCTAACACCTAACCCTAATCCTAACCCTAACCCTTACCCTTACCCTAACCCTAACCCTAACCCTAACCCTAACCCTTACCCTAACCCTAACCCTAAAGCTAACCCTTACCCTTACCCTAAACCTAACCCTAACCCTAACCATAAACCTTACCTTACCCTAAACCTAACCCTTACCCTTACCCTAATCCTAACCCTAACCCTAAACCTAACCCTAACCCTAACACTTACCCCTACCCTAACCCTAACCCTAACCCTAAACCTAACCCTAACTCTAACCATAAACCTTATCCTTACCCTAACCTTAACCCTTACCTTTACCCCTACCCTAACCCTAACTCTAAACCTAACCCTAACCTAACCCTTTCCATTACCCTAACCCTAACCCTAAACCTAACCGTAACCCTTCCCTTAAACCTAACCCTTACCCTTACCCTAACCCTAACCCTAACCCTAAACCTTACCCTTACCCTAACCCTAAACTTAAACCTAACCCTAACCCTTACCCTTGCCCTCACCCTAAACCTAACCTTAAACCTAACCCTAACCCTAACCCTAACCCTAACCTTAACCCTAATCATAACCCTAACCCAAACCCTCACCCTTACCCTTAACCTAACCCTAAACCTAACCCTTTCCCTAACCCTAACCATAACCCTTACCTTAAACCTAACCCTAACCCTTAACCTAACCCTAACCCTAACCCTAACCCTTACCCTTAACCAAACCCTAAACCTAACCATACCCTAAACCTAACCCTAACAAGAACCCTTACCCTAACCCTAAACTTAACGCTTACCCTAACCCTAAACCTAATCCTAACCTTAACCCTAATCATAACCCTAACCCAATCCCTCAGCCTTACCCTTAACCTAACCCTAACACTAAACCTAAGCCTAACCCTAACCCTAACCCTAACTCAAACCTTAACCCTAAACCTAACCCTAACCCTTGCCCTTACCCTAAACCTAACCTAACACTAACCCTAACCCTAACCCTAACCCTAACCCTTATCCTTACCCTAACCCTAACCCTAAACCTAACGCTAACCCTAACCTCTAACCCTAGCCCTAAACCTAACCCAAACGTAACACTTACCTTCCCCGAACCCCTACACTAACCCTCACCATAACCCTAACCCTTACCCTAACTCTAAACCTAACCCTAACCCTTACACTTACCCTAACCCTAAACCTAACCCTAACCCTATCCCTTACCCTTACCCTAACCCTAACCTTAACCCTAAACATAAACCTTATCCTTACCCTAAACCTAACCCTTTCCCTACCCTAACGCTAACCCTAACACTAAATCTAACCCTAACCCTAACCCTTACCCTTACCCCAACACTAAACCTAACCTTAAAGCCCAACCCTAAACCTAACCCTAACCCCAAATCTAACCCTTAACCTTACCCTTACTCTAACCCTAACCCTAAACCTAACTCTAACACTGAACCTAACCCTAACCATTACCCTAACCCTAACACTAATCCTAACCCTTGCCCTTACCCTTACCCTAACCCTAACCCTAACCAAAACCCTAAACCTAACCCTAACCCTACCCCAAACCCTTACCCTTACCCTAACCCTAACCATATCCCTAAACCTAAACCTAACCCTAACCCGAACTCTAACCCTTATCCTTACCCTAACCCTAACCCTAACCCTAAACCTAACCCTAACCCTAATCCTAACCCTTACCCTTACCATAACCCTAAACCTAACCCTAACCCTTTCCCTTACCCTAACTCTTATACTTACCCTAACCCTAAGCCTAAACATAACACTAACCCTAACCTCTACCATAACCCTAACCCTAACCCTTACCCTTACCCTAACCCTAAACCTAACCCTAATACTAACCCTAACCCTAACCCTAACCCTAATGCTAACCCAAACCCTAGTCCTACCCCTTACCCTATACCTAACCCTAACCCTACTCCTTAACCTAACCCTAACACTAACCCTTACCCTTTCCCTAACCCTAACCCTAACATTCACCCTTACGCTTACCCTAACCCTAAACCTAAACCCAAACCTAACCCTAACCCTTACCTTAACCCTAACCCTAACCCTAACCCTAACCCTTACACTTACCATAACCCTAACCCTAACTCTAACCCTAACGATAACCCTAACTCTAACCCTAAACCTTACCCTAAACCTAACCCTAACCCTAACCTCAACCTTAACCCTAACCCTCACCCTTAACCTTACACTAACCCTAACACTAAAACTAAAACTAATCCTAACCCTAACGCTAACCCCTAACCCTAACCCTAACCCTAACCCAAACTTTTACCCTTACCCAAACCCTAACCCTAACCCTAACCCTAACACTTACCCTAACCTTAACCCTAACCCTAACCCTTACCCTTACCCTAACCCTAACCCTAACCTTAACCCCAACCCTAAACCTAACCCTAACCTAACCCTTACCCTAACAGTTACCCTAACCCTAACCCTAACACTTACCCTTACCTTAATCCCTACCCTAACCCTAATCCTAACCATTACCCTAACCCTAACCCTAACCCTAAAACTAAACCTAACCCTAATCCGAACTCTAACCGTTATCCTTACCCTAAAACTAACAATAAACCTAACCGTAACCCTTACATTTACCCTCACCCTAAACCTAACCTTAACCCTAACCCTAACCCTAACCTTAACCCTAACCCTTATCCTTACCCTAACCCTAAACCAACTCCCTAGCCCTAATCCTAACCCTTACCCTTACCATAACCCTACACCTAACCCTAACCCTTACTTTTACCCTAAATCTTATCCTTACCGTAACCCTAATCCTTACCCTAACCCTAACCCTAACACAAATGCTTACCCTTTTCCTAACTCTAACCCTAATAATAACACTTACCCTTACCCTAACCCTAACCCTAAACCTAACCCTAATCCTAACCTTAACCCTAACAATTACCCTTAACCTAACCCTAACACTGACCCTTATCCTAACCCTAACCCTAACCCTTAACCTATCCCTAACACTAACCCTAAACCCTAACCCTAACCCTTACCTTAACCCTAACCCTAACCCTAACCCTAAACCTTACACGTACCATAACCCTTACCCTAACTCTAACCCTAACGATAACATTAACTCGAACCCTAAACCTTACCCTAAACCTAACACTAACCCTAACCTCAACCGGAACCCTAACCCTAACCCTTAACCTTACCCTAACCCTAACACTAAACCTAACCCTAACCCTAACCCTAAAACTTACGTTTCCCTAACCATATACCTAAACCTAAAAATAATCCTAACCCTAACCCTAACCCCTAACCCTAACCCTAAACCTAACCCTAACCCTAACATTTACCCTTACCCAAACCCTATCCCTAACACTAAGCCTAACACTTACCCTAAACTTAACCCTAACTCTAACCCTTACCCTTACCCTAACCCTAACCCTAACTTTAACCCCAACCCTAAACCTAACCCTAAACCTAACCCTTACCTAACACTTACCCTAATACTAACCCTAACCCTAACACTTAGCCTTACCTAACCCTAACCCTAACCCTAAACCTTACCCTAACCCTAACCCTAATCCTAACCCTAAACCTTACCCTTACCCTTACCTTACCCTAACTCTAACTCTAACCCTAACGCTAACCCTAAACTTAACCCTAACCTTTACCCTAACCCTAACCCTAACCCTAAACCTAACCCTTACCCTTTCCCAAACCCTAACCCTAACTCTTACCCTAACACTTAACCTTAACCTAACCCTAACCCTACACCTAACCCTAACTCTAACCCTAACCCTAACCTTAACCATAACCCTAAAGCTAACCCTAACCCTTACCCTGACCCAAACCCTAACACTTACACTTACCCCAACCCTAAATCTAAACCTAACCCTAACCCTAACCCTATCCCTAACCCTAATCCTAACCCTTACTCTTACCATAACCCTAACCCTAACCCTAACCCTGAACCTAACCCTAACCCTAACACTTACCCTTACACTAACCCTTCCCTAACCCTAACCCTAACCCTTATCCTAACCCTAACCCTAACTCTAACCCTTAACATAACACTAACAGTAACCCTAACCCCTAACCCTAACCCTAACCATAACCCTAACCCCCAAACCTAACCCTAACCCTAACCATAACCTTTACCCTTATCCTAAACCTAACCCTAACCCTTACCCTAACCCTAATCCTAACCCTAACCCTTACCATTGCCCTAACTCTAAACCTAAACCTAAACCTAACCATAACCCTTAACCTTACCCTTACCCTAACCCTAACCCTAACCCTAACGCTACCCCTAAACCTTACCCTTATCCTAAAGCTAAGATTAACCCTTACCCTAACCCTAACCTTAACCACAACACTAAACCTAAACCTAAGCCCAACCCTAACCCTTAACCTTACCCTAACCGTAACCCTAAACCTAACCATAACCCTAAACCTAACCCTTACCCTAACCCTAACCCCAATTTTAACCCTAACCCTTACCCTTACCCTAACTCCAACCCTAACCCTAAACCTAAAACTAACCGTAACCTTAATCCTAACCCTAACCCTTACCCTAACCCTAACCATAAACTTAACCCTAAACCTAACCCTTACCCTAACCCTAACCCTAACCCTAACCCTTACCAGAACCCTAACCCTACCTCTAAACCTATTTCTAACCCTTACCCTAACCCTAACCCTAACACTAATCCTAACCCTAAAACTTACCCTTACCCTAAACCTAACTCTAACCATTACCCTAACCCTAACCCTAACCCTAACCCTAACCGTAACACTAACCCTAACTCTTATCCTTACCCTAAACCTAACCCTAAACCTAACCCTAACACTAACCCTAACCCTAGCCCTAACCCTTCCCCTTATCCTAACCCTAACCCTAAACCTAAACCTAACCCTAACCTTAACCCTAACACCTAACCCTAACCCTAAC